>NC_138030.1:99010265-99259010 GCF_964106645.2 Podarcis pityusensis | reverse complement strand
CCTCTGCTTCAAAGCCTCCAAGGAAGGAGAGTCTACAGAATCTCCTTTCTCGTCACTTGAGACCATTGGTTTGGGTCCTCCCTTCTGGAGCAGGAGAAAACCAGCTTGCTCCATCCTCTCTGCGGCGGCCCTTGAGATGTTTGAATGTGGCTCCCCGTCGCCTCTCAGTCTCCTCTTTCCCAGCTCCTTCAAGCGTTCCTCATCAGGCGTGGATTCCAGGCCCTGGGTTTCCCTCTTTTGCACCCCTTCCAGGCTCTCTTCTGAGCTGTTTCAAAGGCAGGCCTGGGTCCACCTCATGGCCACATCCCTTTGCCCGCTGCCTCCTAGGCCGGAGTTCACAGCCAGGCTTAGCTCCCCACATCTATAGTTGGGGGTGTTATTTGGGGGGTGGGGGTGGCTTGCCCAGCAAGATTGGGCAGTAGACGAGCAGTTCCTTACCTGCTCTGGAGTGGGTGGGCGGGGAATGTGCCAGGTTGCATTTTGAAGGAGGATTTTAAGCAGAGGCCAGGTGGCACCTGTTAGGGGTTCTTGAGCTGCAGTTCCTGCAATCCAGGGGGCTGGACTGGATGACCCCGGGGGTCCCTTCCAACTGCTATTCTATGAAGGAGCTAATTTTCACCACCTGGTCCTTGCCAGAGGTTTCACCAGCTCCTTTCAGTTTGGCCCCTTCAGTAGCTGCTGCTCTGAGGATCTGGGTTCAAGGCCTCTTTCCTCCGCTGGCCTCCCTGCTCCCCGGGTGTGTTTGTGATGTTTGTAGCATTTGTGGCTCCGTCTCCTCGCAAGAGGCAGGGGAGAAATTGAATTCCACCCCAGCGGAAGCATCCGCCTTGCTGCCTGCGCAGGTGCTTTGAGGTGGCAAGTGATAATAAAGTTTCCCAAGGACCTTGCCTTGGTAACGGCGCCGGCGCCTGCCTAGCAGATCCCGGGAAATGAATTCCAGCCCGCGTGTCCTGTCCCCCCCCCCGCCCTCCCCGAGGAAGGGGAGAGTTAAGTGGAATTGAATCTTGTTTAAGGAGAGGAGACACAGTTACATGGCACTGCAATTTGCTGCGCTGTTGACAATCTGAGAGAGGAATTTGCCGCTGGAATAATACAGGATCCTTGGCCCATCGCAGTGAGATCTGTCGGCGGCCGGCCTCTCTGCGCCGGGCTGCCTCCCCGAGATGAGACGCCAGGCAGGTGGTCTTGCTGAGGCATTAAGTGGGATAGAGTGCTGTGATCCCGCACTAATGCACTGGAGGAAAACAGAGTCGGGGGAAGCCACACTTCTTCCGCAGGGGCCGGAGAAACATTGAGAGTGGCAGGCAGGGTCCCTCCTGAGGTCTCGGCTGGCAAATCCAGGAGGGTGGGGGGGGGGGCTAGCGAGAGCTACTAGCCGCAATGATGGCTGTGCTCTGGAGGCAGCCGTGCTTCTGAATTCCAGCCGCGGGGAATTGCAGGAGGGGAGAGTTTCTCTTGCGCTCAGGTCCCGCTTGCAGGTTTCCCATAATGGGTGTCGGGTGGGCCTCATCCAGCAACCTCCTTTCATGTTCTTAGGGAAACCTTAGGAGGAGAGCGGGTTCGTGTGCTCGGATCCTGTGTTTGGGCTTCCCTTTGAGGCATCTGGTTGGCCCCTGTGAGAAGAGGATGCTGAGTTAGGTGGGCCCTTGGCCTCATCCGGCAGGCTCTTCTCGTGTTCTTGTGGGGAGTGTGTGGGGTTGGCAGAGGCTGAGGGAGTCTCCTGGGCCCCTCAGTGCCACCCTGGAGGAGCTGCAGGGACGGGGGGTGGGGCTGTGTTGGCATTCCTTGCCGGCAGCCTCCCCAGGTGCCCAAAGGTCATTTGTCTTCTCTCTCTGTGTGTGAGTGTCTAGGGGCCTCTGTGGCTGCCCCCTATCCTGCCAGGCCTTGCCAGCGCAGGCTTCCCAGCATCCCTCTGGTGTGCCTCCCCCGTCCCGCGCACCAGATGAGCAGGTGGTGTCTCCCCTCCAGTTGCCGGCCGCCGCATTTGTGAAATGAAATAAATATTGACACGGACGGGATGCTATTCAATTTGTCCTGATCACTGGGCTGCGGTGAGTTCTGACAGGGCAGAGTGTAAAACATAAGCTCAGGATGTAATTTCTACTGTCAACATGATGTACAGTACAGCTCTGCCAAACACACACTGACGAGAGCAGAGCGGGAGGCGGGGGAGGCGGGAGGGAGGGAGGGGGAGCACGTGCTGGGGGGGGCTGGCGCTGTGGAGTGCATGGAGTCCCTCCCTCTCACCTGCCGAGCCCAGGAGTGCCTTGGTGCTTTGGCTGCCAACTGCTGCGCGGGCTTGGATGTGGAGACCCTCTGCCCTCTTTGGAGTGGGGTGGGGGGTGCGAGGAGAGAGGGGGAGCAGCCCACCCCCATCCCGCTGGCAGGGTCACTTTACGGAGGAGATGGCTGAGCACAAAAGGCAGCCGGGAGGAGGGGGAAAGGATTCTGGAGGCAGGTTGGCGTTCCCACAGCAACCGTTGCCTGGCCCTCCACGTGTGGGTGGGGGACACGGCGGGAGGGAACCTGTTGTTGTGATGATGGGTGTTTGTGCGCCTGTCTTATCCGTGGAGAGAGGGGGCTGCCCGCCTGCCCACCCGCCCCCTAGCTCCATGGGGCGCTTGCCTCGACGCCTTGGACTGAGCCCCCTGCACGTTGGGGGGCAGAGCCCTCTGTGGCTGGCAACCTGCTCCTTCCCATGGGGGGGGGGTGCAGAGAACAGGGTGTGCTGGGCCAGGAGTCCCTCCCCCCCTTGGAGAAGGGTGCCCCCTTGCCTGCTCTGCCTGGCTAGGTTTTGGGGGTGCCTCTCTCTTCCCTCCACCCAGGTTCCCTTGGCAATTGGGGAGGGGGATGCGTTGGGAGGAGGAGAGCAACAGGCTGCTGAGAGAGGGGGGGGGACCCGCCAGAGCGGCCCACGTAATCCTGGCCACGGAGAGCGCCAGCCGTGGAGAGTGGGCTGCCGATGAGAGACACAGATTAGATTTATTCAATTTATGCATCCCTCTACACAAAAGGAGTCCCCAAGCTGAGAGGGAAAGCAGTGGGCAACGCACAATAGAAATTCCTTGGAACAAACAAACAAAAATCCTTGTCCGCCAAACTGGCCCAAGTCACGGGTGTCGGGGGGGGGGAGAGTGGGGGCCTGGGAAGGAGAGGGAGCCGTGGGAACTCACCTGCCAGGGAAGCAAACCCCCCTGCGAGTCACTCTGTTGGCTTGTTTTCTTACCTTCCTGCCTTTGCCCCTCTTCCGTCTCAGAGCCCAAGGTGGCATTCCCAGGGGTGCCAAGCAGATGCCCACTGGGCACCAATCACACCTGCAGAACCCTCTAGCTTTGGCACGTGGCCTCCTGGGCCCCTTCAGACCCCCCCTTGGGTCTCTCTCTTCCTCCAAGTCCCGGGGGGGGGGTGGAGGAGGGGGAGAAGCCGGCGGAGCTCTTGCTGACCTGAGCTGGTCTAGGACAGGTGTGTCCTCATCTCTCCATGCTCTTCAGATCTCAAGTCTACATTTGGGAAGATTGTAATATTTGCAGATTGCTTCCCAGCACCCACACGCATTGACTTCTGCCAACCTTCCTCTGCTGCTTTTCAGCCCCAGCTCAGCAACCGCCAGCGCTGTTTGGGTGGCGCTGCCCGCCAGTGCCCAGCACCCGCCCTCTTCTTTTGTTCGCCAGGCCGGCCACTTGGTGCCCACAGCCCTTTGACCAAGGTCTGCATTCTGGCACCACAGTTCTCACCAGTGCATTCCTTGGGTTAAAAATAAATAAACCTTGATACAAAAAAAATGTAAAACTGCTTAAGAATACAGAGTAAAAACAGGAAGACGGGAGCCAGTCTGGCCCCTCTTGTGGGAGGGAGAGATCGGTAACTGGGGCTCTGCCACCAAGAAGCCCCCCCCATCTCATCCCCCCATCTTCAGGATGATGGGCAGGTTCCTGGGAATGAGGTTGTCCTTCCTAGATCTCAGCCTTAAGGCATTTAGGGCTTTATAGCTCGGCTGCACGGGATGCCAATGAGCTATCGGGCCCAATTCAAAGTCTTGGTTTTGACTTGTGAAACCGCAAGGACTGCCTCTCCCTATACGAATAGACCTGGATCCTGCTGTCATCCTCTGAGGACCTTCTTTGTGTTCCTCCTCCCTGTGAAGTCTGGAGGGTGGCAACACAAGAATGGCCTTTTTTGTGGTGGCCCCTCCATGTGGAACGCTCTTCCCAGGGAGGTTCATTACATATCTTTAGGCACCAGGCAAAAATGTTCCTCTTCTCCCAGACATTTGGCTAATTGAACAATCTTTGGCCCTTAAAACTGCATGGTGTTGTGGGTTTTTTTTTGGGGGGGGTTGTTTTTGTAGCTATGTTATCTATTTTTGTGCTTTGATATAATAAACTGCCTGTGTTGGACTTATCCTTGCAGAAGCCATGCTGGTTTTTCTTCAGCAAAGCTTGTTCTTCCATAGGCTTGGCAATTATGTGTTTAGTCAATCTTTCCGCCTGTTTTCCTAGAATAGAAGTCAAAGTTAACCAGCCAATAATTTCCTGGATTCCTTTTCTAAAAATGTATTTCTTGTGGACTCTGCCTGTGACTTTGGCTAGGCTGCTGATGCTGCCGTTCAGAGTCCGCTGCCTTTCTCTGCAGCCTCACTTTCCTCCCTCCTCAGCTAGGGTGTGCTTTCTGGCAGGCAGGTGTGTGGGTGGTCCTGGGCGAGCGGCCCTGGAGCTTTGTGCCTGCCACCTGCCCTGTGCAAGAGAGCAAGAGTGCCAGCCCAGGCAGGCAGCTGCAGAGGCCTCTTGGGGAAGCTGCTGCTGCCGTCAGGTCCACTGAGTCGCACTCCTGGGCTGGAACAAAGGGGCTTCCAAGCAGCCCCCTTTGTGGGGATGGGGGGCAGAAGCTTCCTGCAGTCCCTTAGGGGTATTTTTTTAGGGATTTTGTTGTTGAAATCAAGGTTTAATTTTGGAGTTGTTAGTTTTGCAGTTATTGATATTATTTTTTTGGATCTATCTTTAGGTCTTATTATGATGACATAAATGGGGATTATTTTGTTCGGATATGTTTTTATTGAGTTCTTATGACTCCTTTTGTTGTAGTTTTGTAGTAATGGGAATCATTTCATGTCGTGAGCCGCCTTCAGTCTGGTTTTAACTGAGGAAAGGGGGCATGCAGATAAACGAAGATGGCAGTGGTGCTAAGCTGCGCCACGGGGAGGTGGTGGGGCTGGCACTGCCCCGGCGGCCATGGAAGCCCTGCTCTGCCTTTGTAAGAACTCGGCTGTGGCAGCAGCTTCACTTGGGAACTCCCTGCCTGTTGACAACACATCCAAGCAGCCGCCTTTCTTGTTCTCTTTGGGGCCAGATGAAAACGTTCTTGTTTCAAAAGCAGATGTGAACTTTAACCTGTTCTAACTGCTGTATGTTTTATTAAAGCATGGCTGCAAAATTTGCTTGAGTTTCTTCTTTTATCTTTTTGTAAACCTCTTCAAGGTTTTGTTTTGTTTCAAAAAAAACCAGGTGGTGCGTAAATTTTATGAAATAAAATAAATGAATTGCTGTGTGTGTGTGTGTGTGTGTGTGTGACTGTGTGTTCCTCTCTCCCTCTCGATTCCTAGTGGCCTCTCGCAACTCACAAGTCCCCATAAAGGCTGCCCAAACCCATTATGGAGGGAATATTTTGTGTGCTGTGGGGTGTGCCGCTGGTGGCGCGAGAGAGTTGCCCATGTGTGGGGCTGCAGGGAGCGCTGGGCTGCCTCAGGGGTAGCAGTGTCTGGAGAGAGGAGAATTCCCTGGTTTTATTTTATTTTTAAGAAGTTGGTGGCGCTGTGGGTAAAACCGCAGCCCCTAGGGCTTGCCGATCGCATGGTCGGTGGTTCGAATCCCCGCGGCGGGGTGAGCTCCCATCTTTCGGTCCCAGCTCCTGCCCACCTAGCAGTTCGAAAGCACTCTTAAGTGCAAGTAGATAAATAGGTACCGCTTTATAGCGGGAAGGTAAACGGCGTTTCCGTGTGCTGCGCTGGTGCTGGCTCGCCAGAGCAGCTTCGTCACGCTGGCCACGTGACCCGGAAGTGTCTCCGGACAGCGCTGGCCCCCGGCCTCTTGAGCGAGATGGGCGCGCAACCCCAGAGTCGGACACGACTGGCCTGTACGGGCAGGGGTACCTTTACCTTTACCTTAAGAAGTGAGGCTGTGGCCTGCTACCCTGCAGGGATGCAAAGGATAACGGGCAGGCAGGCAGGATTCCTTCCAGAGCCTTGCGCAGATTCCTCATGTTGTCCTGCCCCACAGCCAACCTGTGGGTCGCCCTCTGGCTGCTGATGGGTCTTACAGGCATCCTGTTCAAATGGCATGATGGCCCTCGATCCTGGCATGGCGGGGGGGTCTCCTTTGTCCGTTCCCCCGGAGAGTCTCCCGAGGGACTTCTGTGGCCATCAGACCACAACTGACAGCCGGACAGCTGGACGTTTGTGTTCTTGGCTTCAGTTGGGCATGCAACTGAAACCTTGCGGCCTGACGGGTCCCTGCAGGGCCCCCACTTCTGGGACTGCAGGTCACGGTTTCACTTATTCACCCGCCTGGGAATGTGAGGAGGGGGTTGTGCCTTCAGAGGGTCTCGGGAGTCATTGCAGGACAGGTGGCTCCCATACCTGGCAGGGGTGTGCGTGTGTCTGTGGGGGAAACTGAGGCAGGCAGGGGCACAATCCTGCTTGCCAGGAGAACCCGCATCCATCAGCCCCTCTCCTCACCTGGGGGGAGCTGCCCTGGAGGGGAGGGGGAAGGGCAGAGTCGCCCCCACGAGCCCCTCACTCACCACCCCTTTTTCTCTCTCCCAGGTCCCTGGGGATGGACGCCAACCTCGCCTGCCAGCCTCTTTGACCCGGCAGAGGACAGAGGGCATCGCCAGCGGCTGCTGCTTGGGATGGGCCCCAATGGCAGAATCTGGAGCCACGACGCCTTGGCGGAAACGGGACCTACCAGATCCTTCGTCCTGATCCGCTGCACAGCAGCCACCACCTGACCACGCCAGGTGCTCCCAGAGAGTTGGGTGCCCGAGGACCATTTTGGAAACTGAGCTGCTGGGGGCCACCAGCCCCCCTGGGTGCTCAAGAAGCAGGCAGCTGGTTCTTGCGCTAGACTCACCTAGGGCGAGCGAGAGGCGCCTGTGTGCACACAGACTTCAGGAGGAGCAGGATTTGGCCAGCCTCAGAGGGTCCCTTCTGCACCAGGAGAGCGCCCTTGTGTGGGTGCTGCGCCCAGCATGGGGCAGGCCCCATCCTCACATTGTCCTGATGCCTGACTCTCCTGGTCCTGGACAGCGGATCCTGCCGGGAGGGAGGGGGGCTGCTGGGACTGGGGCAGGCATGTGATCCTCGCCCGCTGTCTTCCCGAGGATGCCGAGACTGCTGCCCCCCACGGACGGCTGACCCACAGCCTGTGGCTGCCCCTCCCTCTGCAGAGGATGCCCACCTCCTGCCTCTTAGCTGCCAGGGCTCTGTGGTGATGGCTTCCCGAGACTCCTTCTGGATCCGACCGCTGCTGCTGCTGCTTCTGCTTCTGTGGGGCCTGGGCTGCTGCCCTGCGGGGGTCGTGTCCATGCACATGGAGCCGGGGGGCTCCGGCCCAGAAGAGTCCGGGGATGGGGGGCTGCCGGGCAGCGGGCGCGTGAAGAGAGGCTGGGTCTGGAACCAGTTCTTCGTGGTGGAAGAGTACACCGGCACGGAACCTCTGTACGTGGGGAAGGTAAAGGCAGCTGGGTCGTGGGGGGTGGGGGGCAGGGGCCGCCTGCTCGGGAAAGAGGGAGGGGACTGGGAACATGGGGCTGCTTAGAATCATAAATGGGAGAGTGGGAAGGGACCACCAAGGGTCCTCTAGTCCACCCCCTGCAAGGCAGGGATCTCAACTAGAAGGTCCCCGACAGATGGCTCTCCGGCCTCTGCTTAAAAGTCTCCAAGGAAGGAGAGTCCGCCCCCCCTGCCCCCCCGGGAGATGGATTCACTGTCAAACAGCCGAATGCACATGGGCAGCACGAAACCCTTCTCAGGCTGCCTCTCCTCTCCCTCCTGCCGTGGGTCCTCTGAGCTGACCTGGAAAGTTGGCTGGGACATGCCTGAGCATTAAGTTTGGATCGGTGCCTCCTCGCCTCGCCTCCCCCGGCAGGACGCTCTCTCCTGCCCCCACCCCACGCTGCTGATGCCGCCGTTCCAGTTAATTCACGGCTCCCCTGGGGAGCGACTCGAAGCATCAGGCCTTGGCGAATTCCAGAGGTAGCCTAGCAACAGCCTCCTTTCCAAAATGAACTCTGGGAACCTAAAACTAACCCATTTTACAGCCCCTTTGCACACTGCTTGCCACAGCAGCTGCCAGCGCCAAGGAAACGGCAGGCTGGCTGCGCAGAGAAGCGGCTTCTCCCTTGGAGGGAGCGCCTGGGCCCTGGTGCCCCCTGGCCCTGTGGGCATCGCCGTCGGGCACTGCCCCTTACCCCCTGCCCCTTGGCACGGCGTCTCTGCCAGCGCCGCCTCCTGCTCCTCTGCCCTGGCTCTCCCTGCACCTCCTGCCCACCCGCCCCTCGCCCAGACGCGCCAGTCAGGACCAATAACATTTTCATAAAATCTGGGTACTTGAGCTAATCCTTTTTCTGAAGTGTAATTTCCCCCGAGGCCTCTGTCAGTTTGATGTGGATTTCCGTGGTTTTTTTTAAATAATAAAAAATAGAATTATGGGGTCAGCATGAGTTACAAACTTGTGCCTGTGGACAGATCTATTTTAGATAGAGGAGGGGATTAAAGGGGAAAAAACAGATTTAATTAAGTTGCTAATATTTAAAGGAAATTGATGAACTTGGGCTTTATGAGTTGGAGCAAACACCAGAAGCGCCTTCATTAAGGGCGAGTTCTTATTTGATTTCCTTTCTTCCACCGTCCCAGAGTCGTTTTTTATTTGTGTATCTGTGCTTTCTGTTTAATCGTTTTAATAAGGAAAATGCACCTCTGCTCACATTTAATTTTGATTTAATTAGTAGGAGGTAATTAATGGCCTCGTAAAATCCCAGATTTCTGGCCCTTTAGGGCAAGGAAACAATTTCCCTTTTTAACAGACGGAGGAGATGAAAGGCTTTTGTCTGTTTTCCAAAACCCTCTTCAAGCCCCTTTCCCAGGGCTGGCGGCTGGATTTCTCTGCCCTTCCACTCAGTGCCCCCCTCCTTCCCCAGATGCTGAGCTGGGCTTCTCTGCTGCCCACAGGGGGACCTGGGAGCCAAAGATGGGGAGGGGGTGGCAGTAGGGTCACCTCTGCTCCCCCCAAATGGGCACACTTCTCCCCACTCCCCCCACCCATTCTTCAGGTGGACCATCTGCCTTACTTTGGAGTGATTCTTTTAAAAAATCCCCTCTGTGGGTGTCTGTTGACATCCTTGTTAGCCCATGTGTGAAAGGCTCCAACTAGGGAGGAAGAGGAGGGGGAGGAAGAGGCTTCAGGGCTGACACAGCAGCTGACCCCCAGCTTCTGCCCAGAAGACAGATTCCTCCTGGGGAGCTCAGTCCGGGGGGGGGGGGGTGCCTGTGGCTCATAGCTGTGGCAAGTCCATTGCACGGTTGGCACAGAGTTGACCTTGTAGAGTCAACGTTTGCTTGTGCCTCTGCATTTATTTCCTCTGCAAACTGACTTGAAGAGCCCCCCCCTCCTGGTCCAAGCTGGGGGGGGGGGACGCTGCTGGGAGCTCCAAGCGACCCCTTTCTGCAGGCTTGGGGAAGTGGCGGCAGGGATCCGCTCTCTGCAGAGAGGAAAAGCAGGCGATGGAAGGTCACGGAGGTGGGAACGCAGGGAGGTTGTCCCCGCCCCCCGGTGGCTGAGCTCCCTGCCTGCCTGATTTGAGGCAGGGGGTGGGCAGCGCAGTTCCTTGCCTGGTGGCTGCCTGTTCCCCATGCCCCTCGGCTGCCATCTTTGCCAGGCAACCGGGCGCAGGTTGCCGCCTGCCGTGGGTGTGGGTGTCTCTGAGGTCCTTCTGGGGATCCTCTCCTAAGAGTTTGGCCCTGAGGCTGGTTTCCCCTCCCCAGCGAGGTAAATAGAAACATAAACTGCCCCTAACGAGACAAATCTAACGAGGGCCTCGTAAAACGTGGCAGGTCTGCCATCCCTGCTGGCTGTGGGAGCCGCGTCTGTGTCTGGAGGTGGATTATGGAACTGCAGTTTGGAAGATTGAGTGGGCCATAAACATTTTCATATTTCATTAGCCGATTAATGGACGTCTCCCTTCTCTGGCAACTTTGCTGATTCTCAGCAAAAAATGTTGGGGAGTAAATGAAGGCGTCTGGCGAGGCCTTTCCGGGGGCCCGGCCCGTTATGGATGGTCCCAATTAACGCCTCTGCCGTGCGCCACCGCGCTGGGCTCTGCCCGTCCAGTTACCGTTAATAGATTTCTCATAAGTGGCTGGATTGTAAAAACCTCATAACTCAGTTTAATGCCACCCATAAAATTATCTCCGGACATCTGGCCCAGATTCCAGGCACTCTGGGGCCGAGGGGAGATGCCGGGGACCCTTTCGCTCCCGGGTGGCAGAGATCCCTTCTGCAGGACGGGGGGGGGGGGGGAGAAGAGCTCTGAGCCAAGACCTCCCGCCACCTGGCTCCAGCTTCCCCAAAGGGCCACCAGCTGAGCTGCCCCCTTGAACGTGGGTGTCCTCACCCACTGATCTCAGCTGGAATATGGAAAGGGGCTCCGTGCCCTCTTGAGATTGGGCACTTGACATTGTTCTTTGCTTGCTCTGAAACTCTGGCTCCCTGGCGGCTGAGCAGGGCCAGGCTGGGGCAGAGACAGGTGCTCGGCCCTGTGGCTCAGGGAGAAGGTAGGTCGGCTGTTTGGCATGCGGAAGGTTTCGGTTTTGATCCCAAACCGTCTCTCGCCTGGCTCTCCTGTGCTGCTCTTTTGCTCTTTGGAGAATTAGTTGCTTTTTGTGGTTTTTATTTAAAGAATTTAATTGTGCATGGCGCTTCAGAAAAAATGTCATTTTTTTAAAACCCTGCCCTGGGGCTGTTTGCTGAAAGGCAGGTACAAAAAAAAGGGACAAGTGATTCATCCCTGTTTGTCTGCTTGTTTGATCTTCGGTAGCAGGAGTGGAGGAGGAGGGGGGCTTTTTTGCCTGAGACGCTGGAGAGCGTTGGAAGATTCGGGAGGGAACAAAGAAAAGAGCATAGTTAAAACTGTGGCACTTGCTCCCACCGGAGGCAGCGATGGCCACCAACTCGGAAGGCTTTAAAAGAGAACCAGGGAAATTCAGGGGGGAGGAGAGGACTGGGGAGGCTCCTGGCCAGGCTGGCTCAGCCGGCAGCCCTCCTTCTGAATCACTGGAAACCGCAGGAGGGGAGAGTTGCTCTGGGGCTCGAATCCTGATTGCAGTTTCCAAAACTGTCCAGCCGCTGTGAGAACAGGATGCTGGGCCAGACGGCCCATTGGCCTGAGCTCTTCTCATGTTCTTAGCAGAGCTGCTGCCGGCCAGTGCAGGTGAGCTGCTTTGTGGAGCAAGTCCCCAAGTGTGGCATCTCTGTTCCTCTGGCAGGCAGAGCGCCCTCACGGTTGCCCCCTGAGGAAGAGGGCCATTTTGGAGTGTGTGTGGGGGGACCCTCCTGCTGGCTGCAGGGCCCCCTTTCTCGGCCACAGTGACCGTGTTGGAAGGGGGCGCACAGAGATTCGTGGGCACCTGAGCATCTCCGCTTTCCCCACAATGCGCATGGATCTGCTCCTCATTCCTTTTCACTCCTGGCCAAGGAAAAGGCCCCTCCCCACTTTCCCTGGGACCCCTCAGCCTTTGCGGAGAACCTCTGAGGTGGCCGTTATGGGAACCCAGCCCAGAGCGTGGGGTCCCGGCTGTCACTGCGCTAAAGCCGAGTGTCAGAAGAAATTCCGGCAGGGAGCAAAGTCAGACAAGCTCGTTCAGCCTCCGAGCTCATTAGGAGTCTTATAAAGCAGCCGGGAAAAGGGCTGGTGGCAGAGGGGACCCCAGATAATCCAGCAACCGGGACCCCAAACCTGTGTTTGAGGTGGAGTGGGCGGAGGCTCCTGCTAGTCACTTTACTTTTTAAAGTAATTTTTCCTTTTTTCCCCCCATAAATTTTTTTATTAATTTACAACAAAACAAAATATACATAAAATTTTTCACATCCAATTTTCACAAATTGCTTCTTTTCTGGACTTCCTTCAGCTTCTCCGTAAATCATCCATAGTCATTATTTTAAATACATATTTCGTAATTTATATTGTCATTATTTATACCCTTAGTTTCCTTTCTCTTTAAACAATACTTCTTAGTTTTTCACAGTGCTTTTTTAAACTCCTCTAGCGTTATCTGTCCCTCACTTATACTTTCCAGATATTCCACAAATTTCCCCCAGTCCTCGATGAACTTTTGGTCTCTTAGGTATCTAATTTTCCCAGTCAGTTTATCCAACTCAGCATAGTCTAACAGCTTCATTCTCCATTCTTCCACTGTCGGTATTTCCTGTTGTTTCCATTTCTGAGCCAGTAACACTCTTGCTGCAGTCACTGCATATTGGAAAAATTTACAGTCCTTTCTCTTTATCTCATTTCCTAATATTCCTAACAGAAAGGCTTCAGGTTTCTTTGTAAATGTATATTTTAGAATCTTCTTCAGTTCATTATATATCCTTTCCCAGAAGCCTTTCACTTTCTTACATTCCCACCACATATGATAAAAAGAGCCTTCTTTATCTTTACATTTCCAACACTTATTACATGTCTTATACATTTTTGCTAATTTCACCGGTGTTATATACCATCTATAAAACATTTTCATAACATTCTCTTTTAATGTCATACATGCTGTAAATTTTAGATTTTCTTTCCATAGTTTTTCCCAATCCTCAAATTGTATATTATATCCAACATCTCTGGCCCAGTGTATCATTACCGACTTAACTTCCTCATCTTTTAAATTCCATTCTAACAACAGCTTGTACATTTTGGATAGAATTTTGTAATCATTATTTATTATTTCAATCTGAAATTTTGAATCTTTATCAGCATAACCGCCATCTTTGATATCTTTCCTAAACATTACATTTATTTAAAAATAATGCAACCAATCATATACATGCTCTTTAACTTGTTCGTATGGTTTCATTTTCCATTTACCCCTTTCTTTAAATAGCAGTTGACCATATGTGATCCAATTGCCTCTCATATTAATTTTCTTTACACTCATGACTTCTAACGGAGATAACCAGTGTGGTACTTTAGGTTCTAATAGGTTTTTGTACCTATCCCATACTTCAATCAAAGGACCTCTGAAGATGTGGCTCTCAAAACCTTTATGGATTTTCTTTTTCTCATACCATAAATACGCGTGCCACCCAAATCTGTTATCAAACCCCTCTAAATCTAACAGTTCCTTGTTTTCTAGTTTTATCCAGTCTTTCAACCAGCAAAGGCAAGATGCCTCATAATATAATTTCAAGTCCGGCAGGGCAAAGCCTCCTCTTTCTTTCGCATCTGTTAATAACTTAAACTGAATTCTCGGCTTAGTGCCCTGCCAAATATATCTTGAAATTGCTCTTTGCCATTCTTTGAAAATCTTGTTTCCCTTAATTATAGGGATAGTCTGGAATAAAAATAACATCTTTGGGAGCACGTTCATCTTAACTGTAGATATCCTACCCCAAAATGACAACTTCATTCTTCCCCACACCTCTAGGTCCTTTCTTATTCCATTCCACACTGGTTCGTAATTGTTCTTGTATAAATCTATATTTTTGGGGGTTACCCATATTCCTAAATATTTCACCTTTCTCACCACCTCTATCTCTGTTTGTTGTTGCATTACTTTAATTACACTTTGATCCATATTCTTCGCAATCATTTTCGTTTTCTTCTTATTTAATCTAAAACCTGCCACTTTTCCAAATTGTTCAATTTCTTCCAATACTTCTTTTGCTGTGTTCATTGGTTCTTCTATCGTTATTACCAAATCATCTGCAAATCATCTGCAAATGCTTTAACTTTATATTCATTTTGGCCAATTGTTACTCCTTTTATTTTCCTATTTTGTCTTATCGAATTCAAAAGAACTTCTAACACCATTATGAATAATAATGGGGAAAGTGGACATCCTTGTCTTGTTCCTTTTGCTATCTTTATTTCTTCTGTAACTACATTATTTATAATCAATTTTGCTTTTTGTTCTGTATAAATTGCCTTTATTCCATTAAAGAATTCTTTACCAACCTCCATATATTCCAAATTTTTTAACATAAAGTCCCATGTTATATTGTCAAAGGCCTTCTCTGCATCCACAAACATCATTATGGCTTGTTTCTCATTCCTGGCAGACAGATATTCCACTATATTTCTTATATTTCTTATATTGTCTTTCAATTTTTTCAATTTGATTTTCCAAAAGAAAGAAAGAAAGAAAAAGAACAGAAAAGAAAAAGAATTACATCAAAATATGATACACATTCACATATCAAGATTACTTTGAATCTCCTGACTTCTCCCAATCCCATCCATGGGTCCTCTTAATTCTGTTTTCATCTGCATATCAATACTTTCCCCAATTTTTCATCTTCCTAAATTATCTGTCGTTTCTATTACATTACAAGTGTATTTAGAATCCTGCTAATGTTTTGACCTGTTTGCAATGAGTTTGTATATACATTTTAAACATTTCCCATTCTTTTTAAAATTTCTTGTCTTCTTGGTTCCTGAGCTTCCAAGTTAATTTTGCCATTTTGGCAGAGTTCATCCACATGGTTTGCCATTCTTCTCTGGTCGGGGCTGTCTCTCCCTTCCATCTCTGGGCTAGCAACTTCCGAGCGGCCGTTGTAGCATACAGGAACAGTTTCTTCTGATCTTTTGGAATCTCGGTACCTATAATTCCTAGTAAAAAAGCTTCTGTTTTTTTAAACAAAGGTTAATTTTTTTAAATAAAACATTTCGTTATATATCATTTCCCAGAATTTTTTAATTCCATTACAATTCCAGGTACCTGCTAGTTACTTTCCAAGCCCCTCCCTTCAGGTGGGGTGGGCTTGAGGTGGTGGGGTTTCCACCAGTGGCTCTGGGCAAGCCTGGGGGGCTCCTCTTTCCTGGTTGGCAGGATCCTGGCCACAGCCCAGGGCCTCCCAGCAGAATCCGATCCTGGTCCCCAGAGCCGCCTCCCCAGGCCCTGCTCCAAGTTGCCCAAGGGGGCATACGTGACTCCCTGCCCTTTGGCCGCACAACAGCCCTGTGAGGTGGGAGAGGCCAAGAGGTTGTGTGAACTTGATGGCTGAGCAGGGATTCGAACCCAGGCCTTTCCCAGGCTCTGGTCTGACACTCTTAAGCTCTGCGCCATGATGGCTCTCAGTCAAAAGAAGAGAGGCAGAGTTACTCCAGCAATTTCTCATTTGGGGAAGGTGGCGATGGAGTCAACAGGGTCACGTTCAGCTGCTGCCCCTTGCTGCCCCCTAGATGCCAGCCCCACATATGTCTGGAGCCAAGGGCCTGGCCATTGGGAGCTGCTGCCACTGGGAAATTGCCATATGCCAAGGCAGGCCGCTGGGTCCATCTATCTCAGTATTGGCTGCACTGACTGGCAGCAATGGCAACTCGGAGGCAGGGTCTCTCCCAGCCCTCCTTGGAGATGCTGGCGGAGGGATGCTATTTGCCCTCAAAATAAAGGAAGCCGCTAGTCCTCATGGTTCTAAGTAAGGGGCTGGTTTGAATAGGAACACGAGAGGCTGCCCGACACTGGCTGGCAGCCGTAACTCTCCAGGGTTTCCGGCAGGGGGCTCCATCCAGCCCTGCCTGGAGATGCTGCCGGTGGGGCTGACCCCGGGGCGCCTGCTCTCCTCCCTGCTTGTCTCTCCCAGCACCAACCTCCCCGTCTCGCGTTCCCCGCAGATCCACTCGGACTCGGACGAGGGCGACGGCTCCATCAAGTACACCATCTCCGGGGAGGGGGCCGGCACCATCTTCCTGATTGACGAGCTGACGGGCGACATTCACGCCACCGAGCGCCTGGACCGTGAGCAGAAGACCTTCTACACGCTGCGCGCCCAGGCCAGGGACCGCCAGACGGACCGGCTGCTGGAGCCCGAGTCGGAGTTCGTCATCAAGGTACAGGACATCAACGACAGCGAGCCCCGCTTCCTGGGGGGGCCCTACATCGGGAGTGTGGCCGAGCTCTCCCCCATCGGTGAGTCCCTCTGCACGCCACCCCCACCCCCCACCCAACTGCCCCCACCCCAGGGTCCCTGCGGAGCAGGCCGGGGGCTCAGGGCTTTCCAAACGCCTGCCCTCTGGTCCTGTGCCCCCCCTCCTCCGAGGGTCCGGCCCCTGCTTGTGAAAGGCCCTTGGGGGGTTTCTTTGCCTCCTCCATGCTGCCCCCTCTGGGGCCTTTTTGACCTGCTTCCTTCACCCCCCCCGGCTCCCCCCTTACCCCCCCTGCTCCATCTGCAGCTCCTGGCTCCAGGCCATGCAGGGGACGTCCTTTCTGCTGCCTGGAAAATACCCCTTTCCCTTGGGGTGGGGGCTGAGGATTTGTCAGAATCGTAGAACTCTTGAGTCGGATGGGACCTCCTGGGTCATCTAGTCCAACCCCCTGCAATGCAGGAACCTGCAACTGAAAAGCATCCCTGAAGTCCAGCAGTTTCTCCAAACATTTAGTGGGAAGTTCCTCTCTTGCCATTTGAACTTGCCGCACCAGCCTTTGCCACCTGGCGCCCTGCTAAGTGGTGCTGGGCTGCAACTCACAAGGTTGGGCCATTTGAGCAAAACCTTTTGGGGCCAACGAGATGTGAGATTTTGTTGCATGGGCTTCCCTTGCTTTAGAGGTTTAGAGGTCACATAGCTGTGGGGTGAGGGGGTGAGACCTACTCTGGATCGGGGCACTGTGGGTGGGGGCTCTTTAACCCTTTCAGCCACCCAGGGTCCCAACTGGAAGCTGCCTTACGCACGGCTCCCTGGGCTTTTCGTTACCTGGTCAGGTTGAAGCCCCTCAAGATCCCTCGTGGACCAAAGAGAGAAGTCACTCTTCGTGGCTCAGAAGCACAGACCGTGTCTGCCATGACGCAGTACTATGTGCCCAATTCTGTGCACTTCCTTTTTTTATAATTTTTAAAAATTAATTTTTCAAGAAATAAAAAAAATAAAAAAACAAGCAACAACACAAATTTATACACAAAAGCAATATCAAATCCATAAAATAGAATTCTCTGAATCCTGCGACTTCCCTCCCCCACCTCCCCTGGTTCCTTAATTTTCTTTTTCACCTGCATATCATTTCAGCTCCGAATTATTTTTCTACCTCAAATTTCTTATGCTTAAAATCCTATCCAATTTATTAACCTGTTTACAATACTTTTGTAAATACATAATCAACATTCCCCCTTCCAATGGGGGTCAGACAGGCCTCTCTCTCCCGGCTGAACTTCCAGCACTTCCAGAATCTGTTTTCCTTTTACTCCAATGGGCTTTTATACAGAATCCAGATTTTATTGTTTTAACTCGTCTTCGGTTCCATTGTATCAAGTCTCCCGCCCACTACTTAGAGGCCCCTGGGACTAAGTGGTACCTGAATGGTTGAAGTGAATAACTAAATAAATTTGTAATGGGGGGGGTGAGGGTAAAGTGGTCGAACCAAAGCGTTTTGCAGGATCCCTTGGGCTTTGGGGGTGAAATGGTTTTGGGGCTCAGCTGAGATCAGCCCCAGAGTCTGTCTCCTGAAATGGAAGATGGAATCCGTAAATGAAGACTTGGTCCTTGAGCATGTGCAGACTGCCTGCCTTGCCCCTCTGAGCCCCCGCAGCCTGCCTTCCCCACCCTCCTTGCTTTAGGAGCTGAGCTGCAGAGAGAAGCTGGGGGGGGCAGGGTTGAGCCCCGGCACTTATTTCCGGAGAGGGGGCTGTGAGCCCCCTTTGCTCTCCCTGGGCGGGTGAGAAAGAAAAGGCAGGCTGTGTTTTGGGGAGGGAAAGAGCTGCTTGGTCCTTGGGGGGGGGGGAGATATTAGCGGAGGCTCTGATTATTTGAAAATCGCTCACAATTATGGGGTGCCTGATCAGGAGCTGATGGAAACAAGGCATATCAAAGGCGGCGACGCCTGTGCCAAATTGCAGATCACAGGCAGGAAGAGACGCTCCTTCCCTACATGAAAGGAGGCGATTCCTGCAAATTAAAAGGCTCAGAAGTTAAAAGCAGAGCGAAGGGTTTGGAGCGGCAGCTACGTGCCTTGGCGGCGCAATGGGCGTCCTGGGAGGCTTGCGTGCGGACGCCAGACACGCTCCGCGGCGGAGGAGCCCCAGGCCCTTGTCAGAAGCGCTCAGACCTTCCTCCTCCTCCTCCTCCTCCTCTGCTGCGGAGGCAGAAACCAGAGGCTCCTTCTGGCATCTCTGAGCAGGGAACGGGCATGGGGGGGGGAGCAGGGTGACTGGCACCCGTCTCCAGGGCGCCTCCTTCGCACCCGGGTCGCGTGTCTCCAGGTGTCCTGGGTGCACCAAGAATGGCTTTCGAACTGTCACCTTCCACATGCCGCTCCTGCGTAAGACACTGAGGCTCAGCAATTTGAGTGCCAAACGGGGGGAGATCCGGGTTCGAATCCCCACTCAACCCTGGGTGGCGGGGGGGGGCTGTCATTGCCTTCTCTTGGCCTAACCTACCTCACAGGGATGTTGTGGGGATAAAATGTGTGCGTGGGGGAGATAGTGATATGTGCTACTTTGAGCTGCTTGGAGGAAAAAGAAGGGTATAAATGTGCCCAGTCTCAGGGGCCAGGATTTCAGGAGGGGCTGCCACTGCCACCTCCCCCCCCATCCTTCCTACCAGGAGGAGTTGGGCAGCAGAGGGCGAGGTGGGGGGCCTTGGCTGAAACCTCTTGGCTGGGATTGTGAGCTCACGCTGGGGGTCCGGAGCTGGGTGTGGGGGTCCTTAGCAGTGTCTTTCGGTCTGGGGTTCAGCTTTCCTCTGCCCTCCCTGCTGAGTCCCCCCCCCCGTGCTTCTTGGGTGGCCGCAAGCTTCCTCCACCAGCTTAGAGAGGCGATTTGGCGGCTGGGGGTCAAGACTTGTCCTGATTATCACTGCAGAGGGAATTGGTTAATCTCCTGCGGGGGGGGGGGGCTGCCCATCTCCCTCCCTCCTTTCCTAGAGCCGATTTGCTTGCTTGGCCAAGGCCGGGGGGGGGGGAGTGGGGGGAAGGTGCTGTCATGAGTCCCAGGACCTTCCGCTGTGGCTCCAGCAAGCCCAGCCAAGAGGGACAGATGGGTTTCTTGGGAGTGCCAAGCTCTGACAGCATGACCCCCCCCTTTCCTGGGGAGAGCGTTGGCATTCCAGGCTCCTTCTGGCCACAGGTGTTCCCTAGGACTCTGCCTCTATAATAATAATAATAATAATAATAATAATAATAATAATAATAATTTATTATTTATACCCCACCCATCTGGTTTCCCAACCACTCTGGGCGGCTTCCAACAGAATATTAAAAGCACAATCAAACATCAAACATTAAAAACTTCCCTAAACAGGGCTGCTTTCAGATGTCTTCTAAATGTCAGATAGTTGTTTATTTCCTTGACATCTGAAGGGAGGGGGTTCCACAGGGTGGGCGCCACTACTGAGAAGGCCCTCTGCCTCGTTCCTGGTAACCTCACTTCTCGCAGGGAGGGAACCGCCAGAAGGCCATCGGAAGTGGACCCCGGTGTCAAGTATACTGGGCACCAAGTATACTGGGCCCAGGTATACTGGGCTCCCAAGTATACTGGGCACCAACACTTTGAATTGTGCTCAGAAACGTACTGGGAGCTAATGTAGGTCTTTCAGGACCGGTGTTATATGGTCTCGGTGGCCGCCCCCAGGCACCAGTCCAGCTGCCGCATTCTGGATTAGTTGTAGTTTCCGGGTCACCTTCAAAGGCAGCCCCATGTAGGGCACATTGCAGTAGTCCAAGCGGGAGATAACCAGAGCATGGTATCTGGCTGGGCATGTGTGTTTCTGCTTCGCGCGCTCTCTCTCTCTCTCCCGCTCTCTCCTTCTTGGAGGTTTTGTGTCCCTTTCCCCCCAGCTCCCTGGCCCTGCCATCTCCTGCTGTTGAAGTGGCAGAACATCTGCTCTGCATTCAGAAGGTCCTTGTCCTAAGAGGAGACTGGTGGATCAGGCCCAGGGCCCATCTAGCCCAGTCTCTTGTCCCCGCAGTGCCCAGCCAGACGGCCCCAAGGGAAACCCGCAAGCAGGATTCGAACAGAGAGCAGCCCTTGCCCCTCCTGTGAAAGGTCCTGCTGGAGGAGTGTGGGGAGGGGGAGAATGGAGAGAAGCCAAAGGAATTATTTGCCTCCAACGCTCCTCACTGTAGGAGGCATTGGGTGGAGGCGCCGGCCTCGTTTGTGGAAGGACAAAGGCGAAATTCTCATCTGGACTGCTGTAATATGTTGAGCCTGGAGCTGCCCCTGGAGACAGCTTGGAAGCTTCCAACAGGATTGCTTGTTTGCTCGGTGGAGATGGTAGCTGGGTCCACAGAACCCCAGTTCTCAGCAGCATCCATTGGTTTTGAATCCTACATGCCGGACGTTGTGACCCCTCAAGCTCTCCCAGGCTGGGGCTGGCTCTGCTACCTGCGATGAGGTTGTCTCCTGGGAGGCGCGGAGCCTTTTCAGTAGAGGCTCCTGGACTTTGCTGCGCCTTCCCTAACGAGGAGCATCAGAAACCTCCCTTCTGCCTGGCCAGATTGTTGTTCCCTCCAGAGTCTTCTCTGTGTCCTTCCACCTGCTTCTGCCTCTAACTAGAGATGCTTTCAAGGAGGGAGTCTGGGTCCTCCTGGGCCAATTTTGCCACGACCGGAGTGTCTTGTAAGCCTCTGCTAGGAACTTTCCTTTCCCAAGAAGCCCTGCATGGAGTCGGTTGGTCCCTGTTAACCTGTGGGTGCCTTAATCTTGTGCGTTTCCAAACCGTGTTATTTGATGAAAGTCTTTGTGTGTGTGTGTGTCTTGTTGCCTTGTTTGCATTCTGCATTTTCGTCTTGCTTTAAGCTGCTTTGAGGGGCCTTTGGGCCAAAAGGAAGAATAAAATCTGAATAGACAAGCAAACAACCCGGAGGGAAATGAACAAGCGACTTGCAGGATCCAGATGGCACCCGCCTGTGGGCTCTTGCCACCCCAAGGCGGGAAGAGAGCCCCCACCAGAATGCTGTTCCTCCTAAAGGGCTCCTGGGTCCCTGCAAGCGAGCCAGGAGGGGGGAGCCAAAGTCTGCTGCAGGCAAATGGGGAAAGCCTTTCCCCAGCCCCTAAAGGAGCAAGACTCCCTGCCCAGGGCAGAGCAAGTCCTGCCTCACTGACCATTCTCTGAGCAGCAAACAGATGAATTGGAAAGATCTGGCGGACGTCGTCTGCTTGCCAGGCCTGTCAGAAGCCTCTGAAGGACTTTCGCAGGACAGGCCATTGCATGGAGCAGGAGGCGGAGAGAGAGTCTGAGCTCCCAGGCCATTGTGGGAGGGGGCATTCTTAGGTGTCAGGGGAGGGAGGCGGGGGGGGGGCCGTTGGGATACAGAGAACCTCCGAAACTCCTCTTCCTGCGGTGGGAAAAGCCACACCTCCAGTGGGGAAGAGAGGGAAGGGGCCAGCCAAGCGAGGAAAGGGCTAGAGGATGCTGTTGAGAGCCCCAGCGCCTCACCTGGCCAGGCTGGCCAGGAGGGACGCCCACCTTGCGCAGAGGGGTGAAACGCAAGGGGGGGAGGAGGAGGCTTGGGGTGCCGAAGTTCTTGTGTTGGGGGAGAAGGCGGAAGGGGCCACTCCTGGATTCTGCAAGTGACTGAGACGGACATGAACTTGGTAGATCTGCACTGTAAATAGTTTGCACAATAAAACCTGTAAAAGACAGGTCCTGCCTGGTTACTCACGAGCAACCACCAGCAGCACCTGACATTAGGGGACGGGACTCAAAACAGAAAGGGGGGCGCCACACCTGTGCCGTACTCTCTGGATTCTTCTACCTGGTTAAACAGTGGAACTCCCTCCCACAGGAAGCAGGGACAGCATCCAACCTGGACGGATTTAAGAGAGGATTTGACAAGTCGATGGAGGAGGAGAGGGCTGTTGAGGGCTCCAGCCAGGATAGCTCTGCTTCTGTCTCCACAGCCAGAGGCAGCCCTGCTTCTAAATCCCAGTTGCTGGAAACTGCAGGAGGGGAGAATTGCCCTTGTGGACGGATCCTGCTGGCGGGTTTCTCACAGGAGGCTGGTCTAGCTGGGACCTGGGCCCAAACCAGCAGAGTTCCTCTTCTATTCTTGCAGGGTTCTGTCTCCTGCTTCTCAAGAAGGGTGTTGTTTTATCTGATGATACATTTAAATGTTCATTGGCTGCTCTTCTGTCATGCCTCGCAGAGCGGCATGCAAAATGCCATAAAAATGCCAGATCTACAGCAGAACATTTCAGCAGCACATTTGGAAAAGCTGAGCGCAAAAGCCTTTCCCTCTCTGAAGGGTTTCACCTGATGCTGCAAAGAGAGTCGGAATGATCCGGTGCTTGCATGCTCTTCTTCAAAGCATTTTTACCCCGCTCTTCAGCTGCAAAGGCCCCCTGGTGAATTGCAGGAGAATGAGTGCAACAGGGGCCACCACAAGAAAGCCCTGCTCCTGAGATCCCGCCTTGCCTGACTTCAGAGGGGAAAGAGGGATGGGGAGACGCTGAGCCCCACTGTCTTCCTGGCCAGGCAGGTTCTCATGGGCACCCTGCTGTCTCCTCAGCCCAGATCAACTTGTGACTCCTCCTCATGGCTTCATCTCGATTTTTAATGGCAGAGGGGGCAGGATGGAGCTTTGCAGCAGCCTGCCAGGGTGCCAGGAGAGAGCTGCCCAGTGCTGCCCTCTGACATTGGCCCCGTAGTTCATAGTGGAGCAACTGTGACTCCTCCAAGTCTCTCAAGAGCCAGTGTGGTGTAGTGGTTCAGAGCGGTAGTCTCGTAATCTGGGGAACCGGGTTCGCGTCTCCGCTCCTCCACCTGCAGCTGCTGGGTGACCTTGGGCCAGTCACACTTCTCTGAAGTCTCTCAGCCCCACTCCCCTCACAGAGTGTTTGTTGTGGGGGAGGAAGGGAAAGGAGAATGTTAGCTGCTTTGAGACTTCCTAGGGTAGTGATAAAGCGGGATATCAAATCCAAACTCTTCTTCACAGGCCCTTCTGGAGGATCCCGTGATCCTCTGCATTGAGCTGCCGAGAGATCGAGTGGAAGCAAGAGGGTCACCTCCTGCCTGGGGAAGACCATCGGTCAGGGCAACCCAGACTGCTGCCATCCCAGTTGCACCTTGGTGGAAAGGGGTGGATGGAGGGAGGTGGGGCCCCAGAGTAGTGGGGTGGGGGTATTTTGTCTCCAAGCCCTGTTGCTGTTCCCCCCCATAGCGTGAGATGCTGGCTGGGCTTTGTTTTTTGGGGGGTGGGGTGCCTGCCTTGGGCCTTGTCTTGTTCCTGCAAATCCCCCTGATTGATTTAGATAAAAGCAGGAGAAAAACTCTCTATTAGTGAACAGCAAACAGAGGAGAGAAAGCTTCGAGTCAACCAAATCCTTCGCAAGCACCAGCTAAACCGTCTCTGGGGGATGTGAGTCAGACCACAGGCAGCACAGAGCCAGGCAAAGCCGGGGATAAAAAAACCGCCGTCGGGGGAAGCAGCAACAGTTGCCCCCCCCCCGGCATTGCTGTGTGTTGCCCAGGCTGGCAGGGCTGGCGGCTGGCAGGGTCCCGGCAGGAGGGGGGGGGCTCAGGCTGGTCTGAGTGTGCAGCAAGGGCAGCCGCAGAGGGGGATCTGGCCCCGGTCCACGAATTCGGAGGTTGGGCTTCAAGCAAGAACGATCCTGGCCCCGCTGGGACATCTGCCTTCCCTTTGCACTTGGGGGGAGAGGACACATCCTGCCCGGTGAATAGCCATGGCATTTTGGTCCTCCGGCTCAGAAAGTCCTCAGAGAATCACAGAATAGTAGAGGGACCCTCAAGGGCCATCTAGTCCAGCCCCCTGCCATGCCGGAATCTCACTGAGCATCCCTGGCAGATGAGCACCCAACCTCTGCTGAAGAACCTCCCAGGGAGGAGCCCACTGGAGCTGCTCTAGCCATGATTTTGCCATCCGGCTTCTGAAGGTGTCCGAGTGACACTCTCCTGGTCCGATGACCAATGGCCATTCACCACTTGGAAGAGCTGCGCCGGACAGCTGCTTGCAGACGCAGCGGTGCCAGAGAAGTTCAAAGACTGTCTCAAGGCAAATCTGAAAAAAATGTAGTATAAACACCAACAACTGGGAGACACTGGCCTGCGAGCACTCCAACTGGAGAACAGCCTTGACCAAAGGTGTCCTGGGCTTTGAAGACACTTGAACTCAGGACGCAAGGGAGAAACGTGTGGAGAGGAAGGCATGCTTGGCAAATCCACACCATGATCAGCTCCCGCCCGGAATCCAATGTCCCCGCTGTGGAAGGATGTGTGGGTCCAGAATTGGCCTCCACAGTCACTTACAGACTCACTGTTAAGACCGTGTTCATGGAAGACAATCTTACTCGGCTATGAGGGATCGGCAAAGAAGAAGAAGACAAAGAGAAGAAGGAGAAGAAGAAGGAGAAGAGGAGAAGAAGCCAGAGAGGTGAGGCGTGGTGGTGCTGTCTGGTTCAAGCCGAGGATGGCACCGCAGCCAGGGGTTCCTCCCCAGAGCCAGCCACATCTGGCTCAGCCTCCAGGGGACTCTGGGCGCGGGGGGTGGGGGGGTCCCTCTTCTGGCCTCCAGCACTTGTGTCCATGTGTTTGCCTTGCACATCTATGGACATGCATTTCATTTATGAAACTTCTGATTGTTATAACCGTTGGAAGGGGGTGGAGTCTTCCTCCTCAGAGGTTTCCAAGCAGAGGTCCAAGAGCCATCTGTCAGGGATGCTACAGCTGTCATTCCTACCTTGCAGGGGGTTGGACTAGATGACCCCCTGGTTACCTTCCAACTCTGCAATTCTAGGATTCTTGCTCACTTTTCTGCATGGGGGGTTGGGGGGAGCCTTGCCTGGGGGTGGGGGTGCCCTGTTGGGTTCAGCCCAGTCGGACCCTTCTGTGCTTCTTCCCACCCAACTGATGCCACCTTTTAGCAAAGAGAGAGAGGGGGAGACCAATTTGCTCTGACTTGTTAAGTTTTTTTGCTTTGGGGGCCCTCCTGGTGTGCGCTGGAGAGAAGGTTGGGGGGGGGAACCTCTCTTTATCCACTTTACGTGCCTAATTATCTCTCTCGCTTGGGGGGGGGCTTCTGCAGCTCATTGCCAATGCTGAGGGTTTGTTTGCTTGCGAGTCTTGCGAGATTTCCTCCCACCCCCCCAGAAAAGGCAGAGGCTGGGATTTGGGGGAGGAAGGCGAGAGCAGCTGCCTCCTGTTTCGTGCTGCGAGATCTGGAGGTGCAACGCAGATGGAAAGTCAAGCAGCCAAGTCTCCCTTCCAAGCATCAACAGAGCACAACCCCCCCCCCCCAGATTAAAACCTGTCTGTCAAAAACCAAGGACAGGCGGGGCAGGTGCCCCCTGTGACCGGGAGGGAGGGAGACCACAGAAGCTGGAGGCAAAGATGGGCACAGCCCCCCCCCCCGCGGACTGTTTGCAAGCAGGAAGGTGGGTTGGGGGGCTGGCTGAGAGAACCCCCCCTTTCGCCCCCAGGAACCAGCCTGCAATGCCCAGGCCTGGGCGAACGGGAAAGTCTTCTTTCCCTGGCACCAAAAGGACCAGCAAACTCTTTCCAACTCCTCTATCAATGGTATTTAGCGCCTTCCAAATTGAATTTAATATATAAATTAGGACCGGATAAATGTTGGCGACGTGGATTAAATAAAGCAGATTACAGCCATCTCTTCTGGAATGCTTCTCAGATAGAAATATTCTGAAAATCTGTTCAGGCTAATAATCTCCGATATGATACGATAGGATATCATATATAGCCTTGGAACCTCAAGGATTTCTGCTTGGTTATCTAAAAGATGTCGTACTGGAAAATGATCAAGAAATAGCGTTCAACCTTAAAACTGCTTCTAAGATTATAATAGCTAAAAATGGGAGGGAAAGCATATCTCTTTCGATATCGGAATGGAGTGAGAAAATGTGGTCGAGAGTCACTACGATCAAGCTAACCTGTTATAAACCAGCCTAACAGGTTAATGGAAAAAATGTGTTTCTTGTAATGTTTTGGAACAACAAGTTCAATACTATAGCAAGATTTCTTTATGCTTTATATTTCATTTATTTCTTTTTGTTAATAAAATAATCCTTATTATTATTATTTAAAAAAGAGCACCAAGGTGACCTCAGGTCAGGTACACCAACTCATGGGGACCGAGCTCTCTAGCCCCACAATATTTTTGGGAGGGACCCTGGGCCCCCCAATGTCCAAAAAAATCAGGTGGTGGAGGAGGTCAAGTGCAGAGGTGCCGTTCTGCCCTTTGATGGGGGGGCAGTATTCCCGCACAATTTTGGGTCCCTGTCCCTTTGCAGCCATTCTGTATGAAGCCCCGGCCCCACGGCAGCCATTTTGTGACTGGCACCCACAGCCCTTTCTCCTCCTCTCCAAAGGGGTCCACTGGGGGAGCGGGGGGGGGGCTCTACGCAAGGCTGCCCCATGTGGTGAAGGGCGGAACCGCGAGTGGCCAAAGGACACCTCCTCCTCGCCCCCCCTGCCCTAGATTGAGATGCCCCTCGGAGGCCGTGGGGCGTCTCCCCCTGACCAGAGGGGCTTCTTGGGTGGGAAGGGGAGGCGGCCCCTTTTCTGTGCACCCGGTTGTGGAATTGCCCCCCCAAGAGGTGAGAGCGGCCCCTCCCCGGTGCCTTTGGGGCGGCAGTTGAGATGTTCTGTTTCCCCAAATCTTTTGCCCCTTGCTCTCTGCCTCCTTGACCCGCTTTGCAAGTGGGGTCCATTGTGGTGATTTCTGAGTGGTGGGACAGGCAGCCTAGAGGTGGCGTGGGGGCGGGGATCTGGCATGGGGGGGCGGGTTCAACACGGTAGAAGGAAGAGACCTCTGTGACTTCCAGCCCCCACTGTCAAGGACTGGTGTCCCAAGTCACTCTGCTGCTGTTACCCTGCAAAGGAGCAACGCAACACTCCGACCATTATGCAGCACTACCTTCCAAGGCGGGCTTGGCGCTCGCACAGTGTTGTTGGGCTTTCTGGAGCTCCCTCCAGTTTGCCAGCCTCAAATCCCCCCCCCAGCAGTGCATTTAGGCAACAGTTGGCAGGGGCCCTTTGGCATTTAATGGTGCCTGGTTTTACGGCCGGTGCCATCTGTGTCTGTTTTCCTGCGTGGCGTTTTTTATTCCGTTTTAAATGGTTATGATCTTGCCGTTTTAAAACTCTTCTGGTCACCTCAAGAGGCTTTCTGACTGACAGGTGAGATTGGGGGGGGGCAGATCCTTCCCTGAAGGGCTGGGCCCACCTGAGCGATCCCTACCTGGTGGGGGTCCTGCCCACCTGCCCGCCCTGCTTACCTGGATGGGCACTGCCAGCTGGGGAGGCCTCTGCCTTCTCCCCCCCCCCAACTTGCCTTGTCGGTCTCTGGGCCATCAGCAGCCTTCCAGCCCCCTCCCCAACACCCCCCTCCTGCTCCTCACGTCCAGGGGTCCCACTTTGGTCAAATTGAACATGATGTCAAATTAGACCCATTGCAGGGACACTCAGAGTGAAGCCCCCGGTTTAATGAGGCAGCGTGGAAAATCAATAACTTAATTGCAGCCGTTTGATGGACTTTTATCCAATTTGCACTCTCTCTGCCCCCCCCCTCTACGTGTTGTGCATGAGGACCCTGGGCTCTGTCTGGGATGGAGGAGAGCAGGCTGGGTGGGGAGAGACCCGCCACCCTATGGGTCCTGCCCGCTCCCAGGGGGCCTTGCACAGATCTGAGCCTGCAGGAAATTATCCCACCCAGGACAGGGGGAGGCTGTGCACCCGCCTCGGTGGGGCTGGGGCTGTGGAAGTCGGGGCTCAGGGCTGCTGCTCACGTGGGGCTCTTTCTGTCCTCCCCCCCAAGGGACATCGGTGATGCAGGTGATGGCGTCCGATGCCGACGACCCCACCTACGGAAGCAGCGCCCGGGTGGTCTACAGCGTCCTGGAGGGCGAGCAACACTTCACGGTCGACAGCAGGACGGGTGAGTGCCAGGCAGAGGTGCTGGGGGCACTGGGGGGTGGGAGGGGGAGCTGGCTGGGCACAGGCTTTGACCCCCAACTACCACCCCCTGGCTCTCCTGGAGCAGAAGCTATCCCTTTGAGAATCAGGGGGGCAGCCAGGTAGCCTAGCAAATTGGGTGCTGGGCTTGTGGAAGGGGCAATTTAACCTGGGGGGGGTGTAACCTCGGGTCTGTCCTGCTTCATGGGGGGGGGGGGGGCTGCAAGGAAGATCACCCAAGAACGCCAGCCTGGCAGGGGTTCTGCTGCAGCAGCTCTCCATCACGTAGTTAAACGGTGGAAGTGCCCGCCACAGGAGGCAATGATGCCCCCCCCAATTTAGGACCAATTCATGGCCAAGAGGACTGTCCATGGCCCCCCTATGCTTCTGAATCCCAGCTCCTGGAAAGCACAGATGGAGAGAGTTGCTGCGTGAGGGTTTTCCACCCCCCCTCCTCTGTGCCCACCTGCCTGGTTGCCAGGTGATCTCCCTGGGAGAGAGGGAGGGGCTGGCATTAGGAGACCGTCCGTGGGCATCTGACCCAGCGGGGAGTCCGGAAATGTCAGGCTGGGCCGGCTGGGCCCACCTTGGAGGAGGGGCGCTGACCCTTCCCGGGTGCAGGGGGGGGGGCTGGCACTCTGAAGGGGCACAAAGGCTCCCCCCCGCCAGGCTCTCCAGCAGCGGCTTTGTTAGCGCCGGGCCTTTGATTAAAGGCAACACTTTAAATTAAGGATTGCTTTATAAATGCTCTATTAATATTTGATGGGTGAGCGGTGGAATCCGCTCCATCCTTTAATAACTTCTAATAAAGGCCTGCTGTAAAAGGACCCGCGATAAATCCCCAGCAGATGATTCCGTGACGGCCTGTTAGGACGGGGGTGGGGGGCCTCACTCGCTCGCTTCCCTGGGCCTGGGGGGAGGGGGAGGCTCAGAAAAGGGGCCGCTGGACCCCACAGCAGTCGCTGTGAGGGCAGGGACCCCTCTGGGTGCTGCTGGCGGTACCCGCGGTGAGGAGCAGCCAAGAGGGCCTGGGCTGGCAGTCCCGGAACCCAGCTCAGGATCCCCGCAGGGGCTGGCAAGGGGTCAGCCCCCTTGAAACCCAGAAATGGCCAGCCAGGCTTCCGTGGGGCTCGAGTGTCTCTCCATCCACCCCCCTTTGCTTCTTTCCGTCCTCAAGTTGAGTGGGGAGTTTCAATGCGCGGCGATGCGTCAGATCCACAGGCCTGCCCACTCCGGCTATTCCTGGGCAAGCAGCTGTCTCTGCCCACACCCCGCAAAGCCCCCTCTTGCCAAAGCAGCTACGGCGCCCCCAAAGGTCCCCAGGGATCCTCGGAGGAGACTGGTTCTCTGCTTGGAAACGGGAGCCACGCTTTTTCTCCAGCCTCAGAAGTCTTCTTTCCAACGTGGCAACCTCGGTCTGTTTCTGGGCAGGAGATGTCTCCCTCTCTGCCTGCCTGCAGGTGGCGCTGTGGAGGGCGGGGGCAGGGGCTGCAGGAATTACCTGCGTGAGATGGAGACCTGCTCCTTCCTCCCCTCCCTCACCTGGGGGTCTCTGCCGCTCCTAACTTGGGCTGGCCCAGAGGAGGATTCTTCTCCCTTGGCTTCCTGGGCCTGCTGGCATCCTGGCATCCCGCGAAAGCCCTTCGGAAGTCAGGCAGCTTCTGTACCCGCTTTCACCTCCGCTGAGTGTGGCATCAAGAGCCCTCCTCCAAGCCAGGGTGGCAGCAGCTGTTGGTGGTCCAGGAGCAGGCTGCCAACTTGCACTGGCTTGGGTGGCATGGCAGCTGAAAGAGCCGTTGGGGAGACGTTTGTCCTGCTGAGGGCAGAGGCCACGGAAGCCCCCCCCCTGACTCCGGCCAGGTCCCATCATGCACCTGGCCAGCTGCTCCGCCTGGCAATTCCTTCCTGTGCTCGGAGCATCAGGTTTAATTGCCCAGATCAGCAGCTTAACTTGCAGAGCCATCGTGATCATTAATGCTGTAAAAGGAGCCATAAAATCTGGCACCTTCATTTTTCGTAATATACGATAATGGAGAGCCGTTTGCTTTTCCTTTTTGACTTTGACCTGCTTTCTCCCTCGCCTTGATCACGCGAGGAGACCCAGGCGGGGAGCAGCCCTGCCGGCTGGGCTGTCGCACGCGGGTGCAAGTGTCCTGCGCAAGGCTTGGCGGGACCGTGCGTGTCTTTGCACGAGCGGAAAGGGAAAGGAGGAGCTCTGACCTTCTCTGAGGGCCTCCTGCTCAACCTTCTCCGAAAGGAAAGCCGGCAGGATCAGGCCAATGGGCCGCCTAGCCCAGCATCCTGTTCTCACTGTGGCCCAATTCTTGTAGAAATCCAGATAGACTTCATCTGGACCTGGAGGTTCCATAAGAGAATATGAGGAGCCTGGCTGCTGGATCAGGACACAGGGGGACCGTCTCATCCAGCCTTCTGTTCTCACAGCGGCCAACCAGATGCCCCACCGGGAAACCCGCAAGCAGGATCAGACCCCAGAGCCCTCTCCCTTCCTGGCATTCACAAGCATTTTGGCCTCCAACCATGGAGGGCAGAGCAGAACCACCTTTGATAGTTTCTTTCTCCTTCATGAATTTACCGTATTTTTCGCTCTATAAGACGCACCAGACCATAAGACGCACCTAGTTTTTGGAGGAGGAGGAAAACAAGAAAGAAAAAAATTCTGAATCCCAGAAGCCAGAACAGCAAGAGGGAGCGCTGCGCAGTGATCCCTCTTGCTGTTCTGGCTTCTGGGATAGCTGCGGAGCCTGCATTCGCTCCATAAGACGCACACACATTCCCCATTTCTTTTTAGGAGGGCGTCTTATAGAGCGAAAAATACGGTATCTCCTCCTCTTTCAAAGCCGTCCAAGCTGGTGGCCCTCACGGCCTCCTGTGGCAGGGAGTTCCATAGGTTAACTCTGCTCCATCCTTCCTTTGGTCTACCCTGAATCCCCCAGCATTCAGCTTTGTTGGCACTGCCAGGTCTTGGCACTGGGCCTCCCCCCTCCCAGTGCTGCTTCTGGGCAGAGGGAAGACCTGTCCTGGTGCATCTCCTCCTTTCTGCTGCGGCCGGGGGGAGGCTGAGGCGGCTGGGCTTGTCCGCTTCTGCAGGAGGTGGCATCCGAGTCTGGCCAAGGGCACCGCCAGCGCCTTCCGCCCCAGGGGCTCTTGCCCGGAAGGGCTCCCAGGTGGGCAGAGCCTTTGAACCCGGGGCGAGTCGCCTGCCTGCCTGCCGCCTCCTTGGGAAATTAGGATGCATTTACGGATGTAAAGTGGAAATTAATCTTTAACGACCAGAGGGATTTGGGATTTGGCTTCGTTTTGTGCCGTCTCAGGCCGAGTCCCCAGGCCCCATCTGTTAGGGGGCGGAGGGGGGAGAGGGGACCCCTTGGCCAAGAATCTGGCTCCGGAGAGGCCGACAGGTGGGGCCGCTGCTCCTGCAGGAATTGGCACGCAGGGCACCTGGGTTCCCCTGCCAGGGGCCACCGGGTGAGGCTTTGAGGAGCACAGAATCCTAGAACACAGAGTTGGACGGGACCCCCAGGAGGCATCTAGTCCAACCCCCTGCAATGCAGGAATGAGCTGAGCCAGGATGAGGCCTCTTGGACTCAGAGCTGGCTGCCTTGACTGGCCACAGGTGGCATTCAGGCCACGGGGATTCCGAAGCGTTGCTGCCTCTGACTGTGGACGCTGGGCAGAACCTTCCTGGCTGGGAGCCACTGAATTTGCCTGATCCTCCTTCATAGCTATCCAGGTTGGTGGCCATCTCTGCCTCCTGTGGCAGGGAGTTCCAGAGGTTAACAATGCGCTGCGTGAAGCAGGACTTTCTGTTTTCTGTCCCAGGTTTGGGGGCAAATTCAGCCCCTGTGAGGCTCCTGGCAAGGCAGGTTGAAAGAAGAAGCAGCCCAGCAGTTTGCAGTTGTCCCTCCCTCCCTCCCTCTCCCCGCCCCCCCCCCAATTTCCACAACCCTTGTGTGCAAGAGATGGGCACGGAGCCAAAGGCGGGGAGGTGGAATCACTCGTGCGAGGGGAGAAGTTATTTAAAAGAGAGGCGATCGGGTGTGGAGGGGGGGGCTGTGGAGATAATGAAAGCCAGCAGACGCAGCTGCACCCCCCCCCCAACTCCCTGGGTTTCCTCTGAGTCTTCTTGGCCTCGCAATGAGCCCAGAGTGTGTCAAAGAATTGTAGAGGGCACCCCTAGGGTCATCTAGTCCAACCCCCTGCAATGCGGGCAGAGATGCCCAACGAGGGGAGAAGCTGCGTTTGAGTTCTCCCTTAGACGGCACCAGCGGAGAGGCAGAAGGTCGGCGTATTCTGGGATGGATCGGGCCCCTGGTCTCTTTCTCCTTCCATGGGGATGTCATGGGAGGCGGTACCAGCTCTTCCTTGGATTGCGTGCATAATTATGGGATGGAGTCCGACTGGTGGGAGGGTTTTCCCCAGGGCTGGAGTGGAAGCTGATGAGCCGGTGGCAGAGCAGGGTCCCTGCCAGCATCCCAGCGCCCCCCTCATTCTGCCCGGTGCTGAGGCCTCGCTGGAGGGCCCTGGGCTCCCTTCCTGCTGGGAGGATGATGAGCTTCTGTCTCCGCTGAGGCCCCCCCCCCACGACATCCCTCTCATCACAGCGCGGCTGACAAGAATCATTTTCATTATAAAACGCTTCAGACCCTTTAATTAACAGAGCCGTTTCCATTCCAATGAGACGCCGCCTGGCTCTGGAGCTGCAGCAACTTGCAGGAGCCAGACGCCACCCCCTTCTGAACAGGAGAGGACCAGGAGAGGGTCAGGGTCAGGCCAGCGACCCATCGTGTCCGCAGGATCCAAGGGCAAGATGCCCTCCCCTCCGGTGGTTTTTGGCAACTGACTTCTGCCTCCACCAGTGGAGGAAAAGCAAAGCCATTCCATTTATCATCATCATATTAGAATTTGAATTAGAATTTCTATACCGCCCATCATCCAAAGATCACAGGGAGGTTTACAATATAAAAACACAAAAATACATACCATAGTAACAAACAGAAATAATGCCCCACGCCTCCCTGGTTGTAAAGGCCATAGATTGTTGAATAAGCCAAAGGCCTGGGAGGTGAGGAATGTTTCTGCCTGGTGCCTAAAGCGATGGAGAGAAAGTGTCAGGCCAGCCTCTTTATTATTATTATTATTAACTTTTATTTATACCCCGCCCTCCCCAGCCAAGACCGGGCTCAGGGCGGCTAACACCAGATATAAAAACAATTGATTAAAATACAACTTAAGAACAAGATTAAAATACAACATTCAGATGCAGCCTCATTTCAGTAGGAACTCAAATCAAAATCTTTTTGGGGATGAAAATGTCAAATCTTCACCAGGGCCAACTATCCAGACTGGTGCTACGAGGGCCAGAAAAAAGCCAGGGAAGTCCCCAAATAGGAGTTCCATCACAGAAGGAGAAAGGATAAAGGAGAGAGGGGAAGGGGATCAAGTTGATTCCAAGCCAAAGGCCAGGCGGAACAGCTCTGTCTTACAGGCCCTGCGGGAAGAAATCAGATCCCGTAGGGCCCTGGTCTCATGAGACAGAGCATTCCACCAGGCTGGGGCCAGTGTTAAAAAGGCCCTGGCTCTGGTTGAGGCTAATCTGACTTCCTTAGGGCCCGGGACCTCTAGGGTGTTGCTATTTATGGACCTTAAGGTCCTCCGTGGGGCATACCTGGAGAGGCGGTCCCGAAGGTACAAGGGTCCTAGGCTGTGGGAGACATCACAAAAGTTCTCATGTTGCCACTTTCCAGACCTCTCATGGAGGAGACACACGAAGAAGGGCCTCAGATGATGATCTCAGGGTCCATGTTGGCTCATTTCCTGAGCCCTTTGAGGCTTTGTAGGTCAAGAGCGGCACTTGAATGAATTGGGCCCAGAAACTAACTGGTAGCCAGTGCAGTAAGACCAGGACCGGGGTCATACGCTCAAACCGTCTTGCTCCGGTGAGCAACCTGGCCACTGAATTCTGCACCAGCTGAAGTTTCTGGACGGTCTTCAGGGGCAGCTCTATGCAGAACACGTTGCAGTAATCCATCCTCGAGGCTACCAGAGCAGAGACAGCAGAAGTTAAAACTATCCCTGTAGGGGCTCAGCTGGGACACCAGGCGACGCTGACGGAAGGTCCTCTGTGCCACTGAGCCTCAAGCGACAGTAGTGGATCCAGAAGGACCTGCTCCTTCAGAGGAAGGGGAACCCCATCAAGAGCAGGTGCCCTCCCACCCATCTGGTCCAGGGAATCCCCCACTAACGGGACCTCCATCTTATCTGGGTTGAGCTTCAGTTTGTTGGCTCTCATCCTGTCCATGACCGAGGCAAGACACTGGTCCAGAACTCCCACTGCCTCACCTGCAGATGTCAGGGAGAAAGAGAGCTGAGTGTCATCAGCATATTGCTAACAGCAGACTCCAAAACTCTGGATGACCCAACTCAGAGTTTTCACGTACCGTATTTTTCGCTCCATAAGGCGCACCGGACCATAAGGCGCACCTAGTTTTTAGAGGGGGAAATCAAGAATTATTTTTTTTTCCAGGGAGGGTTTCAAGCAGGCAGGGAGCGCCCCTTCTCCCAGGAAGGAATTCCTCGCCATCATGGCCCAGCCAGTTGTCCCCTCCCGGCTGGTTTTATCGGGGTCTAGAGAGCAAGGGGTCTCCCTGAGCAGTCCAAGCCCCCTTTCCGCATCCTTGAGCCTTACCATAGACTCTACTCTGGACCTCCCTTGAGTGCATCTGCTGTAACAGCGGAGCCAGGATCCTGGCGGGTGCAAGTGGCTTTCTCCTCTAGATGCTTTGCAAACAAGTCACGCTGAACTGCCTCCTTTGGCCAGACTGTCAAGCGCCCTGCATGCATGATCCGGGAAAGCTCTGCCGGACGGCACAATCGGGATGCAGTGGAGGCAGCAAAGTGCACCATCCCGGTTGGCAGCCATCCCTGCCTCCTGAGGCAGGGAGTTCCATAGTTTAATTCTGCCTTGCGCGAAGAAGATCTTGCTTGAAGATGTTCAGGATCTTCCAACTTTCCGCTTCTTTGGATGTCCTGCCTCCCAAGGGCTCTGCCACCCGGATGCCAGCTCTGACCAGGAGGATCCTTGGCCTGGCCCTCTTCCCAGCTCTCTCTCGCTCCCCCTGTCCCAGGATGGCAGTGCCCTCCCCCCTTGTTCCCCAGCAGGGCGGGACCAGATCTCCAGGGAGGCAGCAAGTGCAGGAGGCCCTGCCTGCTGGTTTGGGAGGTGCCATCTGGTAGCCCTTTGCTGCAGGAGTGCTCTTCCCATGCTCAGAGGCACACAGATGAAGAAGGCGGCCTGGGACTCCCTGCAGGTGGGAAGGCTTAGAGAGGAATGCAAGGAGCTGCTTCACACGGAGCCAAAGCCTTGGTCTGTCTAACTCAGTGTTGTCTGCACTGATTGGCAGCAGCGGCTGCCAGAAATTGAACCTGAGACCTTCTGCATGCAAGGGAGCTGCTCTGGCCGGCCCCTCTCTCTGGAAAGGGGGCGCTGAGCCCCCTCTGCTTCTCTTTGCAAGCTCAGCCCCAGCAGGATGGGCAGCAAGGGGGAGAGAGAGCTTTTTGCTGGACTTTGCAACGTTTTGCATCGAGCAAGCAGCGTGCCCCCCCTTCTCTCCCTCTTTCTGGTGGCAGGGAGGGCAGCCAGAGCTTTTGGGGTGAGGCGGAGGTAATTGCAGGGCACGGCGGCTGACAGCTGTCAGCCAGGGAGAGAGGCCAGGAGCGGCTTTGGGTCCAGCCAGCAGTGATGCCTCCTGACAATCAGCCCATCAGCGGCGGGATAATGAGCAGAGCCTTCGGGGCTGCCAAGCGTCTCCTGGGAAGAGCTGAGAGGCAGCAGCGGATCGGGGGGGGCGCAGGCCTAGCCTCTCCAGCACTCCGGCCCCCACTTGGCTGCGCCCCCAAACCAGCCCTGGGGAAGCACTGAGCAACCAGCAGGCTCCCTGCCCCAAATGCAAGGGCTCTGAAGAGACGCTGCCAGGAAGGACGTTTCCCTGACAGCAGAGTGACCTCATGGGACCCACCGCCTTGGTCGGGGGGCTGGATCTGCAGCTCTGCCCCATGCTAGAATCATGGGAGGCTAAGACCCATGGGAGGGTCACAAGGCTCATTGAATCCAATCCCCTGCCATGCTGGCAAAATCACATCTCCCCACTCCAAGACCGTCTACTTCCGACCCCCCAGGACCCACAGCCTGGCTCCCCCCATGGCAGTCGGGAAACAGGTGGCTCTTGAAACTGGGGGAGGCTGCTGGGGGCCAGCGGAGTCCTCTTTGGTGCCATGTTACCAGGAGACCCTTTTTCTTCCTGCCCTTTGGCCCTGGGTCACTGCGAATTACAGAATTGTAGATTTGGAAGGCACCCCAGAGTCATCTAGTCCACCCCCGCAAGTGTAGGAGGTGTGGGCAATTGCACGAAGAGAAGTAAAAGGGGTGGGCGGGCGCAGGAGTCAGGACCTGGGCTGCCAAATGGTTGGCGGGGGAGCCTGGTGCCTGATGGGCGATGGGGATGCCATCCTGGTCTGGCTGCCTTTGAGCAGCTGAGCAAAAACTGGCCCCCGCTGGCCCCTCCCCAACAGCTGCCTTTCCTGCAGCTGGCCGGTTGCCAGCCTGGCTCCCCTGGGTGCTCAGCCAGCTCCTTGCCAGGGGTGGTGGTGGGGAAGGTGGCATCTCTGCCCCTCCCTGCCCGTTCCCTGCTTTCCCCCAAACTCTCCCGGCTCCTGCCGGGCAGCGGGCAGCTATTTATAGCGGCTTCAGCAGAGTTCATCAGAAAGATCTTTATTTTGATCTGACGAGTTAACAAGCAGCTGGTGCTTCTCTGAGCTGGTGAGACAAACAGGCAGCAAAGATCCTTGGATCTCGCCCAGCGCCAGGCACAGCCTCATCCTGCCCCCCTGCAGCAGCTGTGGCCAAGAGATGCTGGGGGGGGAGGGATTCCCCCTGCAGCTGTCCCCCCCCCCTCGCCCGCACTGCTGCTTCCCAATTAAGGGGACTTCCAGACGGGAGCTTAATGTGGCAAGCGAGTCTTTGAGATCCCACAAATGCTTCACTGGCAACATGTGACACGTGTGTTTTCCAACTTGTTGGATTTCCCCATGGAAAGGGAAAATTGGCATCAAAAGATGGCAAAACACAGACTGTCCTTTTGATGCTAGTGATGCTGTCATGTGGGGTGTGCGTGAAAAAGGCCTGAGGGGGCCAGGATTAGGGCCTGCCTGGGGGCACCCTGGGGGCCTGCCCAGGGGGGCCCTCCAAGGCGGCGGCTGCCCCATAGGGGACATTCCCTGCCTCCAAAGATCTCCCGGGTGGATATCGTGCCCCCTTATGCCCCACGATCCTTGGGCGCCATCTCTTCTTTGCTGTGGGGCAGCCAGCTGGTTGGGGGCTCTTTCTTTAGCCGTGGGTCCAGGCCTCCTGCATTTCTCAATATGCTTCCAAATACTAGTTGTTGGAGACTGGGGGGGGGGGGGAGCGTTGGGCTTGTTCCCACATCCACCTTGGGATTCGCCCCCTGCCAAGGGAGTGCTTTGTGGATCTCCTCCTTGGCACAGTTTGCGGGGGTGGGGCTGAGGGAAGGCAGGGGTGTTGGGGCTGGGCGTGGCCCCTTGAGGCTCCTGGGGGCCCACCTGGCCCCCCACTGACATGTTGGGGCTTCCTGCAGGTGTGATCCGGACGGCGGTGGCCAACCTGGACCGGGAGACGCAAGACCGCTATGAGGTGGTGGTCCGGGCAACGGACATGGCCGGGCAGCTGGGAGGCCTCTCTGGGTCCACCACCGTCACCATCGTCATCACAGACGTCAACGACAACCCCCCACGCTTCCCCCAGAGTGAGCTTGGGCCGCGGGGTGGACGGGGGGAGGGTGGCATCAGCTGGCAGCTCCTTTGTGGGGGGCAGCTGTCCAGTCAGAGCTGGGTGCCCCACTTGGGCTGCCTTGGCAGTGGGTTGCTGGACCAGGCAGCGGGATGGGCCCTGCCAGCTGAGCACTGAGGCCACGTTGCCTGTGCCATGCACACTCTCCCGGTGCCAGGCTGAGGTGCCCCTGCTTTTAGGGTGCAGGCTCCATGAAAGCTGTGAAGGGTGTGTGTGCCCCCAAAAACTCTGGTGTGGGGTAGGCAGATTTACACAGGACTCCCCCCCCCCATGAGAGATTCCCTTTCCCGAAAATTCAGAACCACTGACTTGATGACAAATGCAAATCCAGGATTAGGCGAGCTGGGCCGTTTGGCAGTTTTAGCTTTATAAATTATGAATAAAATGCAATGGGATCTCTTTGCAGGGCATTAGAACATTATCCCTCCCCAATTTTTTTTTTTTACAGAAAACTTCCAAGTTCTTTTTTTCCTAGAAAATCCACATCACTGCTTTTTATTATTGTCCCCCCCCCCTTAAATGGAAGTTTATTAAGGTAAAGAAAAAAACAAAGAGAGAATATATGGGGTGAGGGAATGAAACACATGTTATCAACTCTGAGCACATTGGCAATGCAAGAAGCATCAATGCATCCACCCAAGATGGACATACAACATCCAAATGTCTAAAATGATGTCCAGGTGAAAGTGGAGTTTACAAAAAATAACAACAAAAAACGGGTGCAGATGTAGTCGGGACATTCAGGTCCTCAGACCACTGCCCGGCAGACAGCGAGTATTAATCCTTCCAGTTGCTTTGTGACCCAAAGGGCTCCTAAGGTCCACTTTTCTCATCCTGTTGTTAATCCCCAGGTCATGGGGATAGGATTTGAAAATGCACAAACATCCTCAAATATCCAGGATTGCTCCAATACAAAAATGATGCAGACCCAAAGGGAAGTGCCACTGGACCTGCCAACATCACGACAGGGCCAGAGTCCATCCGAATTAGACCGTCCCTAGAGAGACATTGTGCAATAGACCTGGGAGATCAATTTTTGCAGAATCCCTCTCAGTTTTAAAGCTACGGAAATGTTCCACGTTGATCAGAGGGGTTGTCCCATCCAGAGATCCGTGGTTGAGGTTGTGCCACCCACTCAAACTCCTTGTTCCATCCATGCTTTGAAGATGGGTTCCTTTTGGGGGGGATGTGAGAGTGCCGGGGCTCAGAGGCAGCGATGGGGTGGCTCTTAAGCAGGAACCTTCCTCCCCCCGCCCCAGAGATGTACCAGTTCAGTGTGGTGGAGACGGCCCCCGTGGGGACTCTGATCGGGAGGGTGAAGGCCGAGGACTCCGACGTGGGCGAGAACACCGACATGACCTACCAGGTCAAGGATGAGGAGGGGCTGGGGGCTTTCCGGGTGACCACCGACAGCAACACACAGGAAGCCCTCATCTCCGTGCAGAAGGTGAGCCGGGGGGGGCCTCCCCTTCTCCCCTTTGTGGGTGTTGGGGGAAGCTGGGGAGGGTCTGTGGCCACAGCAGGGCCTCGGGGGAGCTGCCCCAGCATTCACAATTCTATACAATTCAGATCCATGCCGTTCTATGGATTCCCTGCCATCCTCTGCTGCCCCCATCAGCAAAGCCCTGCCCAGCCTTGGGGGCTCTTTCCTCCTGCCCCTCCCTTCTCCCCCCTTTCTCCCCCCCTCCAGTTCTGCTTGGCTGGCAGGCCTCCCTCCGCCCGGGAAACGGGGATCTCGGGACTCGGAGCATGCCAGCCTGCCTGCGGGATTCTGCCTGCCTCCGTCTTCTGAGTGTCTTGTGTTGCGTCAGACTGGGGCCCCCTCCTCCCCAGGCAGGCAGGAGACTGAGAGCTGCCTGCTGCAGAGCCAGCCCATAGGCCCTGCTCTGGCTTGTCTGCCCTGACTGGCAGCCGCTCTCTGGGGTTGCCCTTCCCAGCCTTGCCAGGCGGGTGCACCTGGGTCCCTCTGCTTGCAAGGCAGCTGCTCCCCACAGAGCTCTGCCCCCTAAAACATAGAGCTGCTTATCGGGGCCTCTTTGCAGAACTGGCCCCAGAGGACCCGGCTGGGCACTGCCCCCCTTGAAGGGGTCAGCTCCTTCCTCCAGCCTTTTGCAAGAGGGAGATGCCCCTGGCTCTCACCTGGCTCTCAACCTCGGGCGGCCAAGGAGTGGGGCAGGGCTTGGGGGGAGCCTGGATGGTGTCAGCCCACTGCTCACCCCACAAAAAACCCTCTTTTCTCTGCAGCCTCTGGACTTTGAGGCCCAGAGTGTGCAGACAGTGGTGGTCGAGGCCCTGAACAAATTTGCGGACCCCCGCTTTGTGGACCTGGGCACCTTCCGGGACCAGACCATCGTGCGCGTCTCCGTGCTGGATGTGGACGAGCCCCCTGAGTTCCAGCCCCCCGACGGCCTGATGGAGGTGCAGGAGGACGCGGCGGTGGGCTCCTTTGTGGGCATGGTCACCGCCCTGGACCCCGACGTGGCAAACAGACCTGTCCGGTAAGGAGGGCTTCCTCTCCTCCGTCCAGGAAATGGGCGCGTGGTGCCGGGAGAGGGAGGAAGTAGGGCAGGAAGGGGGGTGCATGGGCAGCTGAGGTGGGAGACCCCAAGGGGACAAGAAGGGGGAAGGGACAAGAAGGTTCTGGGCACCTAAGCCTGGGAGGAGGCAGAGAAGGAGGGATCCGGAATCTGCAAGGCGGCCGTGGGCTTCATGTCGCACAAAACTCGGCTTTTGAGGAGAGGTTTCTGCAAAGTCCTTTGGCAAGAAATAAGTTTTGAGGTTTGTGAGATGAACCAAAAGGCGAGGTCTTTGCCCAACTTAGGGAGGTGGGAGTGGAAGGGCTTCTGTGTAGTTTGTGGATCTTTTCCTTTTTGCACATATCACACACATGCGCATCTTGAACCACTTCCTTGCCTTTTCATGCACATTCCTGAAAATCTCCTGGTTGTGCAATCGGTGCTTGATTATATATCCCAGTTGCTGAGTTTCTGCTTTGAGTGGCACCTCTGTTTGTGTCTCAGGAGAGGCAAAGGGGTCTGGGGATGGGGCAGAGGGGTCCAGCAGAAGTGGGCCATGCAAAGTCAGCTGGCTGTCACTCAGAATGGGTGGGCTCTGGGTGCCAGTGGAATGCCAGAGGCATGAAGGGAGACGAGGTGCAGGGGTTCTGGGGGGCGGGCAGGCCCAGCTGCTCTGCTCCGGTTCTGGGGCTCAACCAGGATTGGCCCAACGGAGCCCAGGGGCCTCTGATGCACCACAGGTGAGCAAAGAGGGCAGATCAGCAGGGCCTGTGATGGGTGCGCCCCCTTCCCATCAACTCTAAGTGACGGGGGGCCGCTGGAGAGAAGCCTTTCCTCTCTTCTCTGGGAAGATGGTGGACTCCCCTTCCTCGGAGGTTTTTAAGCCGAGGTCGGATGGCCGCCTGCCAGGGATGCTTCAGCTGTGATTCGCTGGGAGGAAAGACAGGCCTCCGCTCTTTCTCTGCCCAGGACAGGGCCCTCCCGGCTTCCTCCCCGCCTGCGCCCGCTGGAGCCCCTCTGCTGCTTCCCCCCGGCTGCGATGCAGAGCTGCAGGCTGGCACTCTGTAGAGACGCTGTTGCTCCTTGGCACTCGCTGGCGCCGCAGACATGTGTTGGGCACAGGCGGTTTGCAGACTCCCGCGACGCCCGAGAGCGTCAACCTGCTCCGGCACAAAGGCGGCAGGCAGGGAAAACAAACACCACAAAGAGCTTTTCACACCGCGCTTGAAAAGCTTCCCAGAGCCCAGCAGCAGCCGCAGCAGCAATGCACATGCCAGGATGCCAGGATGAGCCCCTCGCTCGGCTGCCGCCGCTGCCTTTGGGGGTGGCAAGGAAGGGCTGAGGCAGGCGAGTGCCAAGGAAACCGCCAAAGCGCAGGAGAGGGAGGAGGAGAAGCCGCTCTCTGCTCTGCCCAGCCAAACAACAGGCGATGCCGTTGGGAGGAGGAGGAGGAGGAGGAGAGGGAAGCTGGCGACACCAGCAGCATCCCAAGCAGGGGCTTCTTGCTCTGGCTGCCTCAAAGCCCCCCCCCCCCCCGGAACCAGCTAGGAATGGGGTGGGGGGCAGATCTGCTGCCTTTGGTGATGGGGGCACACATTGGTTTAGCTGGTGCAGGGAAGGGCTGGGCAGGGCAGGGCAGGCCTTGTTGGAGGGCGCTGCTGGGGGGGCAACTGGGACACATGAGGGCTGAGAGAGCTCCCCCTTGCCAGGGGGCTGGGCTCTGGCGGGGGCAGAGAAGGGCATCCTTTTCTTTTTGTGTATCACTGATGCTGCTTTCATGCAGCATGCAAAACGTAATAAGGCCGTCGGGAAAGCTTCCGTCAAAACACCCCTGGAGCATCTGTAGGTATTCTGGACCTGCAGGTGACATGTCTGCCTCTGCTGAGCTCTGCCTTGCAGGGGGTTGGACTAGATGACCCCTGGGGGTCTCTCCCAGCTCTACAATTCTGTGAGTCTGTGAATCCTCCATTTGGGAGGGTTGGCAAGACTGAGAAAGAGGTGAGGGGGCTTCTTTCTACGTGGTTTGGCAGCAGTGAGGGAAATGCACTCTGCACATGCTCAGCCCCGGCATGAAGTGGGAACTGGGGTTCTGCGGCTCTGTGGGAGGCCTTCAGGCTGAACCGTGACTGGAAGCAGCTCCTGGGGCCGACCCCTGGGGGCCTTGGCTTGGGCCAGGGTCTGCTCCTGTGCCCTCTTCCCTCCGAGGCAGGATCAAGCCCTGCGCTGGGGGCAGAGCGGCTGAGGCCAAGGTCCCCTCTGGACAGGCCCACCCTTTCCTCGCCACCTTCGGCCGGCAGCAGCGTCTGAGACCCCCCCCCCCCCGGGCAGCAGCCCCCGTGCAAACACGCCATTGCAGGCAGCAGCAGCAAAGCAATTTGGCTTGTTTCATAGCCGGATAAAAGACGATAAATCCCCCAGAGACAAACCAGACCTGATTGAAAATAATCTTGCCAGCCAGGCAATTAGGAGGGCGAGTGGAGAGGCGAGGGGGCCGTGACCTGCTGCCTCTGGCCTGGCACCGCTGGTGCAGCATCTCCCAGCAGCCGTGCCGGATGCCGCTTGGCGTTTGCTCCCCCGCCACCCTGGAGGTGGGGCTGCCCTCCTTGGCTGCTTGTGGGGGGCAGAGGGAGGGGCAGCCGTGGGGGCAAAAGGAGGGCCAAGGGGAGGGAGACAAGGCAGCGGGAGAAGCCAGAAACTCCTAGCAGAGCTTGGCTTGCGGGTGGCAGGGGGCAGCTGGGCAGAGACCACCCTCTGGGGCTGCTGCCGGGAGGTCAGGCCTGGCACATCCAGGAGGGTGGCTGTGCCATCACCTCCATCGCAGAATCCAGGGGGCGACTCCAGTAAGCAGCAGGTGCTGGGCAGACATGGGGCATGCGCAGGGCAGCAGCTTCCCCTTTTGCCCCCGTCGGGGATCTATCCTGGCCGGGGCAGAAGGCACAGCCCAGGAACAGAGAGGAAGCGTCTGGCTGAAGGTGCGTCCCAGGAGGCCCTTGGCTTCCGTTGGTGGGAATCGTAGTTGGAAGGGACCCCGAGGGTCGCCCAGTCCAGCTCCCTGCATTGCAGGGGAAGCCCCTCCAGCACTATGGGGCTCTCACAAGGCTCTTCTTTCCCGGGGAGGGGGGCACTTGTGGGTCTTTCCTCTCTCCCAGGGGGACGTAACACTCTGCAGTTGTCCCTTCCCTCCCCGCCTGGCCTTTCTCTCTGTCAAGGTCATTTGGAACCTGTATCCTCCTGTCCTCTGCAATATTTACAGTTCCTCCCGGCTTGTGTCATCCTCTGCGGATTTGACGAGGGCCCCTCGCTCGGCGCTCCTCCATCCGAGTCATTAACTTTATTGCAGAGGAAAAAGGAGGCAGCACAGTGGCTCAGGCAGATGCCCGGCCGGCCTGGCGGGGGGCCGGAGGGGCTGTGCAGGGTGCGGCTGGGCTGGGGCTGCTTCAGGAACCCCTGGCCGGTGGGGGTGCTGCTTTTTCTGGGAACGCATCCACAGCACGGATCCGGACGGAGGTGCAGAAGCCTCCAAGGCCTGGCAGTCTGGCTTCCTTGGCGTCAAGGGAAGTAATAGTGCCACTGTATTCTGCTCTGGTCAGACCTCACCTGGAGTACTGTGTCCAGTTCTGGGCACCACAGTTCAAGAAGGACACTGACAAACTGGAAGGTGTCCAGAGGAGGGCAACCAAAATGGTCAAAGGCCTGGAAACGATGCCTTATGAGGAACGGCTAAGGGAGCTGGGCGTGTTTAGCCTGGAGAAGAGGAGGTTAAGGGGTGATATGATAGCCATGTTCAAATATATAAAAGGATGTCACATAGAGGAGGGAGAAAGGTTGTTTTCTGCTGCTCCAGAGAAGCGGACACGGAGCAATGGATCCAAACTACAAGAAAGAAGATTCCACCTCAACATTAGGAAGAACTTCCTGACAGTAAGAGCTGTTCGACAGTGGAATTTGCTGCCAGGGAGTGTGGTGGAGTCTCCTTCTTTGGAGGTCTTTAAGCAGAGGCTTGACAACCATATGTCAGGAGTGCTCTGATGGTGTTTCCTGCTTGGCAGGGGGTTGGACTCGATGGCCCTTGTGGTCTCTTCCAACTCTATGATTCTATGATTCTATCTCCCTTCTGCTCTTCGCTGGACCAGTCGCCTCACATCCCTGGCACAGAAGCCAGACCAGGATGCCCGTGACCCCTCTAGTCCAGCATCCTGTTGTCCCAGTGGCCAAACAGATGCCCATTGTAGCAACACTGCAAACAGCTCCTGAGCCCCAGAGCAACTCTCCTCTCCTGCGGATTCCAGCGACTGGCATTCAGAAACCTGGCTGCCTCCGACTGTGGAGGCAGAGCGGTGCCATCCTGACTAGGAGCCGTCCAGAGTGCGCCCCCCCCGAAAGCTTCCTGCCTGTTGGGGGGTGTGTGTGAAACAACAACAACAACAAACCTGTGGTTACGTGAAACATACTCAATAAACACACAGGATTTTTTTTAAAATAATATTTATTAAAGTTTCACAAGGAAAAAAACCACATTAATAAAGAAAGAATTAACAATAAAAAGAAAAAATACAAAGTAAAAAAAGAAAAAACAATTAAAAACAATTTCTTCTTTTCCTCACTTCTTTTACATTTACTTGTTTCCCGGACCTCCTCTTACCTCCCTCTTTTGTATTCTAATTAAATTAAACACACAGGATTTCAACGGAAGTCTCATAAAGTTCAACGAACAAAGCAGAAGACCCTGTGGATCAGTTCATTCTCTAGTCAGTTCATGCACCACTGCTATGCTAGAAGATCCACTATCCTGTAACATTACATATGAGCCTGGACTACTGATGAAGCCTAGGATGGCGAAACAAGGCTGATATTCCGGAAATCCTTGTCTTAGACTCTGTGACAGGATTCTGTGGAACTGTAACAACCCTTTGTGTGGATTATTGGACTCTATGAACAGACAGGTGGAATAGATACTTATACATGGGTGGACCTTATGCATGAACGGACTAGAGAATGAACTGATCCACTGGGTCTTCTGCTTTTTCCGTTGAACTTTATGAGACTTCCATTGAAATCTACAATTTGATACAATGAATATTATACCTTATTTATTCAAAAGTACAGCCGGTTGCGTCTTGTGTTGGTGGGGTGAGTCAGCGCCCGGGGGGGGGCTAGCCCCCCCTGCCTTTACAGGGGCTGGAGTCCAATGTCAGATGTGTGCAGTTCCTTCTTGATTCCACATGCCAGGAGAGTTTGTGTGGCATGTGCCACTTGGAGTACCCTCTGAGCCGCCTCTATGGCTCTCTGATCTGAGGAGGGTGATCTTCCTTCTCCAGGTTATTGCTCTGACATGGTGTCTTCTCCGTGAACGAATGAATGTTGGCAAGTTGTGGCGCCCGTCTGAAAGTGGCAGTGAATGAGAGCTGGTGTGGGATGGGCATGCCAGTCTGTTGGCTGGGCAGGTTCTGTGCATTAAACACCTTTTGCAGCATCTATTGACAAGTTTCCTTTAATGGCTAAATTAAAAGGAGCAGGTTTCTAGTCCTCCTTGCGGCTGAAATCACAGAGGAGGAGGAGTTGACCAGTGGCGGAAGAAGCCTGTCTGGCAGCCGGGGCAGGGCACTGAGGGGTGGGCCGAACCACCCACAGGGGCAGGGCAAACTGCCCAGCTGTGCATGCGCAGCACCCATACGGACGGTGCTCAAGTGGCACCCATAGGGATGGCACATGCACGGTGCCCATACCGACGGGGCAAGCATGCCCTCGGCCACCCCACAGCTGGGGGGTAGGCAGCGAGTGGACAGTGCAGAGCCTTTGGGTGCTGAGACGCATGGCATGGGTGCGCTGCAGGGCCCACGGTGAATGCCACCTGCCATTTCATCACCCCTCCTCAGGATGACACCGGGGCGGGCCTCACCCCCCGCACCCCCTTCCTACCCCCCTGGGGTTGACATCAGGGTCCCAAGAGCTCCGTTGCTGCATGTGCCAGCCTTCCACCCCTCCCTTGCATCCTCCTCACAGCTCCCTTTCCCACCTGGTGCCCAGGTACGCCATCGACCGCAGCACCGACCTGGAGCAGATCTTTGACATTGACCCGCTGACCGGCGCCATTGTGACCAGCAAGGTGCTGGACCGGGAGACAGCCGGCTGGCACAACATCACCATCTTGGCCATGGAAGCAGGTGAGTCCCGGGGGGGCGGGGAGGCGGGCAGGATGGAGTCAGCCCAGAGGGGGCCAAGAAGAAGGAGAAGAGCCCCGAGGTGGAGGAGGCCAAAGGGGCTCGTCTGGACCTGAAGCAGCCCTCCCAGGTGCCAGTGGGAAGCAGGAAGGGGCAAGCCAGCAGGAATATTAATCTGAGCTGGGATGGGCAGGTGGGCAGTGCTTCTGCCTCCGCTGCCACGCCTGACGTGGGGCCTCCTGGGGAGCTACATTCCCCCCACACACCTCCCTGCCTGTCTCTGGGGCTGGCGCCTCAGGCCCCCTTTTGATGCCCCCGGAGGAAGGCAAAGCCAAAACCTCACGGCTGCGGCAGCAAAGGGGGAGGGGACAGGATTGGGAGGGAGGGAGGGGGCAAAGGAGAAGCAACACCCCCTGCCCCAAGCCCTTTGGGGGGCTTCCAGGAGGATTATTAGCGTCCCACCTTTCGCTTTTGAAGGAGATCAAGCACCTTTCTGATGGTGAGAGATGTTGGCAGCGAGACGGACTCTGGGAAGGTGGTGGATTCTCCTCCATGGGAGGTTTCTAAGCAGGGTTCAGGTGGCCCCCTGTGATTCCTGCAATGCCGGGGGTTGGACTAGATGACCCTGAGGGACCCTTCCAACTTCTAAAGCCATCCAACTTGATGGCCATCGCAGCCTCCTTAGTTTCATGATGTGCTGCGTGAAGAAGTTCAGCTAAAAGAGGGCAAAGGCTGCTTTCCTCGCTGCCGCAGTTGCAAGATCTTGTCCATGAGACCCTGCACAGTGCACCGGTGGAAGGGCAGGCGCCCCTCTTTCTGCAGCACCTGGAGTTACCCTGGGCGGAGGGCTCCCCTGGGCTCTGCTTGTGGGGTGCCCACTCTGGGCTCCCCTCCCCTCCCCACACTCCCCTCCCTCCCTCTCCCACCCACTTCACACATAGCCTCTCTCCCCCCCCCCCAATTTCTCTGCAAAGCAGCCTGGTCCTTGGCAGGCAGGCAGGCGCGAAAGATGGTATTTTGGGGAGCCCTGCAGGAGGCGGCTGTAGCTGGGGAGGAGGCCGAGGTTCAGCACCAAGCAGATGGTGGGGGAGAGTGAGCGGCTCGGCTCCAGCCCCCCCAACCCACCCCCACCAGCGGGCGCTGCTTTTGGCGGGGGTCCTGTGAGGACCTCGGCTCTTGCGCTCCTGCCTGCTACCCCCTCCTCCCTGGTCCTCCTCAGCTGTCTATATATCTTTTGGGGAGGGGGGCTGCTCTGTTCCATCTCTGCCACTCTCCCCAAAGAGGAAGCCCAACAGCTTGAATGCTGCTTCCCCAAACTTCAAACAAGGCCGGCAGGAAACAAAGGCAGGCTCCCAGCAGCCGCCGCCTTTGATGCCTCCGTGGGCTGGGTCTCGGGGGTCTGGGCAAGCGGATTTCGGGAAGGGCCCTGAGACAGATTCCTTTCCTCCTCCTCCTCCTCCTCGCCCCCTTCCCTCTCCTGGCAGAGCGGCTGGCTGGCTCTGCTCTGCCAAAGGAAATCTCTTGGGGTGGGAGGGAAGGGAGAGGAAGGAGTTAGCCGAATAAATAGGAATAAATATGCGTGGCAAGTGCAGGTAGGAAGCAGCACCTGTCTGGAGGGGGAGAGGGAATGCTAATGAGGAGGAGGATGGCGGAGAGGGGCTGCAGAAGAAGATGCAAGAGCGTTTCCTGCATTGCAGGGGTGGGACTAGATGGCCCTTGGGGGGCCCTTCCACCTCGACAGTGCTGGGAGTCGAGTGTCCAAGGGAGCTGCCGCTTCTGGGAAGGCCCTCTGGAGAGGCTGGGCGTGAGGCGTTCCAAACTGCCCTGGGATCTTTGGATAAAGGACTGCGTATAAACTGAATTATTCTTCAGAATAAGAATGCATCATTTGCAGCTGGATGACTTGAGAAGACTATCCGACAGAGGCACAGAGGAGACCTCTCAGGGCTTCTTGGAGTCCCCAGGGGGCAGGGGCTGCTCTTGCAATGGGGTCCTGGGCCTGCTGCTACCAGCCCCCCTCCCTCGCCATTCCTGCCCCCTTTCCGGAGAGCAGCGGCTGCTGTGGCTCAAGGCCTCTTCCTTCCCAGCCCTGCCCGTCTCCTCTGCCTCAGTAAAGACCTCTCCCTTCATCGGAAATGTCCGTCCTTGCGGTCTGGGCCAGAGTTAGGCCCTTGCATGTTTGGAGGTCTTGCAATTACAGTGGTACCTCTGGATGCGAACGGAATCCGTTCCTGAGCCCCGTTCACATCCTGCAGTGAAGACAACCCGCGCCAGCGTGTCTGCACATGCGCGAGTCGTGATTTGCCGCTTCCGTACATGCGTGTGACGTCATTTTGAGCGCCTGCGCATGCGCGAGCGGCGAAACCCGGAAGTAACGCCCTCTGTTACATCTGGGTCGCCACAAAGCATGACCCAAAAAGGCTTAACCTGAAGGGACTTCAACCCGAGGTATGACTGTACCTTCCAGAGTAGAAATGTTTCCAGAATTCCCGGTCTCTGCCAGACCCCTAATGGACTGTGTTCTTCACAGCCAGCCCCATGGCAGGGATGTGGGGTTCAGAACTGTTCAGTAGGTCCAGTTGGTTTGCAGGGGGCCTGTGGGGGGCAGTGCCATGGGGGGGGGACTTGGCGCACATGCGCCTCTCCTGCATTGAAGGAGGGTTGACTAGATGACTCCTAGGATCCCTTCCGACCCCACAGCCCAATGATCTTCTTGCCCTTGGCAGGGGAAACCAGGGGCTTCTTCCCCCACAGGCCACGGTGCAGAGGGGCTCTGCTGCCCCCCGGCTCCCATTGCGTGGCTGGGGGGGGGATCCCTCTCTCCGCCCGCAAATACAAGGCGACAGGAATCAGAAGGGCCGTCTCTCCCTGCAACAGCTCCCATTTCCAGACCAGTCAGCAGCCCCCGGCGGGTGAAGGGGCCTGTCAGGGCGCATTAGTGCCAGTGCTGGGCGGGCGCCTTCCCCGCCAACTCCCCTCTCCCTCCGTCAGGAAGTTCTGACTCATCCATTTTAACTGTCCAGACGCTCCTGCCAGGGACATTATCCGGAGCGCTTTGTAATCATGAAATATTAATGGCGGATATTGAATTTAAAGCGCCATTTATGTCGGGATCCTTTGCTGGAAAGGGCAGTTGTAAAGGGGCGGCCTTCAAAGTGGGGGGGGGGCGGGGAGAGAGGGAGAAAGAGAGAGGGAAGGAGAGAGAGAGAGAGAGAGAGAGAGAGAGAGGTGGGGGGAGAGTCAGCATATCTCCCACCCGGGGACCCAACTGCTTTGTGGGCCTCTTGCAAAGGGCTTTTGCCCTAAGCTGGAATGTGACCCCTCCCTCCCTCTTGGTGCTTCAAGGGGGGGGGGGAGAAGGATGACAATGAATGACGCATATCTTCCCGTAACTGCCCAGGAGCATCATTCCAGCCCCTGCCCATCACTGCTGGTGGGGCACTTGCTGCTCATTGGGTCTCAACCCCACTTTGGCGCAATTCAGACACGCAGAATCGTAGGGTTGGGAGGCACCCCAAGGTCATCCAGTCCAACCCCCGCAATGCAGGTTCTGCAGCTAAAGAACCCCCGCCATAGATGCTCACACTTTCTGCACCCGCACACACCCGGCGCTTCTTGGTGGGGCTGGACGCCCAAGGGTGCCTCTTGCCCTCCTCCCCCTGGGGGGGGGACCTGCTTCCTCCCATTTCACAGCCCTGGGAGGCCCCTGCCTCTCCGGTGTCCAGAGACCCCTCCAAATGGGGCCAGGAGCTCCTCTCCCTTCCGGGTTTCCCAGGCTGAACCTCTGCATGTGGGGAGGGTCATGGCCGGCCCGCCAGCGGCTGCCCCATCTCTGGCGCTGGCTTGGCTCTCAGTGGCCCCGAGTCACAATGGCCCCACTCTGGCTCCCCAGTCCAATGCTTCTGAATCCCAGTGGCTGGAAACTGCAGGATGTGAAAGGGCTGCTCTTGCATAACCTCCAAGTGTCCCGGTTTTCCGGGGATAGTCCCGGAATTACAGAAGCTGTCCTGGTTTCTGATTTGATCCATAGCTGTCAACATTTCCCTTTTTTAAAGGGAAATTCCCTTATTCCGAATAGGATTCCTCGCAAGAAAAGGGAAAAGTTGACAGCTATGATTTGATCCCAGAATGTCCACGTTTCCCGGTTTCCTCCCCTCCATGTCTCTGAGAACAATCAAAGTGGAGTGTGTGTGTCGGTGCAAAAACAGAGTCCAGTTTATACTGAAAATACAATCCCTGCACCAAATGAAGGAGACAGGGAAGCTGGCGTAAAAATCCCCTCATGGAATTTCAAAGGAAAAGGTCACCAATCTGCTTTAAATTCTTTAATTGCAATGCTTCAGCAGCCAGCCGTCCTCAGAAACACCTGGAGTTTTTGTTCCTTTCTTGTAAGTGGAGCCTGATGCTGTCTACTCGGAAGTAAGTCCCACTGTAGTCAATGGAGCTTACTCCCAGGTAACTGGGTAAAGACTGGGCAGCCTTTTGCTGCCATCCAAAGCAGTTCAATAGGATTTACTGCCTGGTATGTTCCTGACCATTCTCACAGATTCCATTACTATTACTATGAGGTAAAGGTAAAGGTACCCTTGCCCGTACGGGCCAGTCGTGTCCGACTCTAGGGTTGCGCGCCCATCTCACTTAAGAGGCCGGGGCCAGTGCCATCCGAAGACACTTCCGGGTCACGTGGCCAGCGTGACGAAGCTGCTCTGGCGAGCCAGCACCAGCGCAGCACACGGAAACGCCGTTTACCTTCCCGCTATAAAGCGGTACCTATTTATCTACTTGCACTTAGGGGTGCTTTCAGACTGCTAGGTGGGCAGGAGCTGGGACCGAAAGACGGGAGCTCACCCCGCCGCGGGGATTCGAACCGCCGACCATGCGATCGGCAAGCCCTAGGCGCTGAGGTTTTACCCACAGCGCCACCCGCGTCCCTACTATTACTTATTACTATTACTATTATTATTACTGTTCCCCCACCTTTTTCCCTGACAGGGACTCAAGGCATCTTACAGCTTTTTTCTTTCTTTCATTCCATTTATTGTTTCCCTCGACCTCCAGGTATAGGGCAGGATATAAATTCAATAAATAAATGAGATATTTTTTCTCCTTACAACAACCCTGTGAGGTAGGTGTGGCAGAGAGGTTGGCTCAAGGCGGCAGGTGTAGGTGGGTCAAGATCCAGCAAGGGAGAAGCTTCCTGGTGCAGACCAGGACGCCCCTCTTTTCACTGGAGAAATGTTGGCGGGCATGTGGCTCTTGTGCCGTCATTCTGTTGCTGGCCTCCCTGATGGGCACCTGGTTGGCCGCCGTGAGAGCAGGATGCCTGGCCTGATCCGGCACGCTTTGCCTTCTGCTCTGGCTTGGTCTCTTTGGGCAGCCGAGAGCATTTCCTCGGGGATGCGCAGGGCCGGGCGCGGCATGAAGGGGCCTGTTGAGCCCGGAGAGCCTCTTGGAGTGTTTGTGCAAATAAATCTTCATCTCCCGCACAAGCTGTTTACCTTCCTTGGGCTAATATTAGGGATTCTCTCCCTGTTTTCTCCGGCGCTCATGTAAAATGATGGGCCCTTGACTGCTGTGTCCACTGCTGGTAATTGAGATGATAAATCTTCCTGCCGGAGAACGGCCGTAATCGGAGACGGAGCTGGACCGCTCCTTAATTACCCTCCTGCCGCTGAGCCGGGGCAGCGCAAGGGGAGGGGAGGGGGCCAGAGGGAGGGGAGCCCCTCTTTCCGAGGGAGATTCCTCCCCGGCAAAGGCTCACCTGTGCCAAGGGAGAGGCAGGGGCCAGGATCCAGATGCACCAAGGCCGGTCCAGCCGGTCGCTTTGGTGGCAGGGTGAATGGGGTTAGAAGGATCATGGAATCGGAGGGTTGTAGGGTGGGGAGGGACCCCAGGGGTCATCTAGTCCAACCCCCGGCCATGAAGGAACTCGGCTAAAGAATCCCTGGAAGATGGTCATCCAACCTCCACGTAGAAACCTCAGTCAAATGATAGAATAATGGGGCAGGAAAGGGACCCCCAGGGCTCACCTTGTGGGGAGTAACTTCCATCAGATGTCAAACAGATAAAACTTGTGTGACTTTTGGAAGACATCCGAAGGCAGCCCTGTAGGGGGAAGTTTTTGAGGGTTGGTATTTTGTGGTGTTTTATATTTTGCTGGAAGCCGCCCAGAATGGCTGGGGCAACCCGGTCAGATGGACAGCATATAAATGATAAAAATGTTGTTGTTGTTCATGTGGGAGGTTCCTTTTAAACCAACCGGGCTTTCTCCTTAATCCTCGACTTTGGTCATCTGTTTGACTTTGATTCATACACTGATTCTTCTCTTTCTTTGGCGATCCCTCGTAGCCGAGTAAGATTGTCTTCCATGAACACGGCCTTAACAGTGAGTCCGTTAGTAACTGTGGAGGCCAATTCTGGATCCACACATCCTTCCACAGTGGGGACATTGGTTTCTGGGCGGGAGTTGATCACAGTGAGGGTTTGCCAAGTGTGCCTTCCTCTTAGTGTGTTTCTCCCATGTGACCCGAGTTCGAGTGTCTCCAAAGCCCATGATACCTTTGGTCAAGGCTGTTCTCCAACTGGAGCACTCGCAGGCCAGTGTTTCCCAGTTGTCAGTGTTTATACTACATTTTTTTAGATTTGCCTTGAGACAGTCTTTCAACCTCTTTTGTTGACCACCAGCATTACGCTTTCCATTTTTAAGTTTGGAATAGAGCAGTTGCTTTGGAAGACGACCATCAGGCATCCGCACAACATGACCAGTCCAACGAAGCTGATGTTGAAGAATCATTGCTTCCACACTGGTGATCTTTGCTTTACCTTTTACGCTCCTGATAGAGGGTGGTTGGCTGTGGGTCAGGGATGCTCCCGCTGTGACCCCAGAGGAGCCGGGCTGGGGGGTCCCACCAACTGTGCAATTCTGGGAGTGGGGTGGGATTCTGTGCCGGAATGCATCCCCCATGGATCGCCTCTCCTTGTCAGAGAGGGGCTGCCTTGCCAGCTTCCCCTTGCTGCCCCATTGGATGTGGGGAGTCCCTCCCTCCCTCCCTCCCTCTGCTTCCTTCCCCGCTTGTCATGGGCTGCAGAGAGACTTCCTGGCTTCCTTCCCCTCCTGCCGGTGCCCCTCCTCACGGGCAGCTGACGCGGTTGGATCCTTCTGGATGAGGCCGGCAGGTGCCCACGGCAGGAGCCTGCAGCCCCCCCCCCGGCTGGGAGTCCCATCCTGCTTCTCCGTGCCCCCCAGCTCCCCTTCCCACCTGCCTCCCCCCCCACCCAACGGCGCTTTCAGATTAATGGCATTCCGACTCCTGGAGGAAATGCAGTGAAAAAACCGGCATGTTTAATTTTAATTTAGGAAAGCATTTAGGTAGCGGAGCCTCGTTTCCTCGCTGCTGTCAATCACGTTTTCTCAAGGCTGACATCAATTAGTTTAAAAATATTGAATGTAATTTTGCCTGACACAACATATTGCAGCCACTGCAAAATATAATTTATTTTAGAAGAAGAAATAATTAAACTAATTTGCATGTCAGTCAGCCGGGTTGGGATGCTGGGGGGGGAGGGGCCGGTGGAGATGATGGATCCTCCGGGGAGGGGGAGGGGAGCCGCCTTGCCCCCCTCCCTCCTTGCGACCCCCCCTGGGCTGACTGTGGAGCCCCTTTGGCCTTGGGGTCCCAGCCATGCGCCTCCCAGCAGCCTCTTGCCACAGGTGCCAGCGGAGGGGCTGGCAGGGGCTGGGGGGCAGCAGAGCAGGAGCTGGCAGAGGAGAGGCAGCAGGAAGATGCCCCCCCAGGAGGGGCTAGGATGGCTTTGCTCCAAGACATTCAGGAGAAGGGGAGCAAGAGAGGCTGTTGGAGGAGGAATTGGGGGGGGGGGCTCAAGCTAGGAGGCATGCCCCCCCCTCCTTTCTATTTTATTCTTATTTTTTATTTGCATTTTTCAAATACAGAGACAGAAAAGACAAAGAATATATCCCACGTCCCCTTCCCTCCCCCCTCTGGTTGCGCAACTTTCATATTCCTCTCGACTAAATACCTGGTGACTTCCCTCCCACCCTATTCCTGGTTTCTTTATTTTTCTATTAAATCACGTGTTCCAAATTCTTCGTCTTCAAAGTTCTTTGCCTGTTAAATTCTGTTATAAACCACCAGAATGCCTATATCACGCAAATCCAATTGAAAACACACGTAAACGTAATAGGCCACATAGTAACAATCACAAAGTTATTTACTAGAACTACAGAAAAATACAAAAGAGATGAAGAAATTAGTAAAGAATGTACTACGGCCCTGACTATATAGGACTTGTAGTTTGTACATACTGGACTTGGTGGTCAACTGAAAAGCTACATTTTTATTATATTATGTCACGATGTTGATTTTGACATTATGGGAAGCGGTATCTAATTTTTGAGAAGTAGTTCTAGTAAATAACTTTGCAATTGTTAATATATGGCCTATTCTGTTAAATTCTGTTAACTTCTGTTCTGCTGGAGTTACAGACCTGCTAGGTTATTTTCTTGTTTATACTGGTTCTTAAAATATTCGATAATCCTTTTCCTCCCCTCCTCCTCTAGCCCCCACAAGGACCCTGCCAGGGAGGCTGAGAGGCAGGGACTGGCCCTCAAGGCCCCACCCAGGGAACGGCACGGCCAAGGGGGGATTTGAACTCTGGTCTCCTGGCTTCTAGTCCTCCTCACAAGATGGAGCAAACTTGTTTTCTGCTGCTCTGGAGGGCAGAACTCGAACCCATGGCTTCAAGAAAGGAGATTCCGACTAAACAGAAGAACTTTCTGGCACTAAGAGCCGTTCTTCCGTGGGATGGAAGGAGGCCGACTCTCCTTCCTTGGAGGTTTTTAAGAAGAGGTTGAATGGCCATCTGTCTTGGATGCTTGAGCTGAAATCGCTGTGTTTCAGGGGGTTGGACTAGATGACCCTTGGGGTCCCTTCCAGTTCTACAGTTCTGTGATTCTATCCGAGGAGACAGGTCACTGGGGGATGCGAGATGAGGGGGAAGTTGCTGTGCCCCTTGTGGGCTCCCCATGGGGGTCTCTGCTTGGCCGTTGGGGGACTGGATGGGTCTAATCCCCTGGGAATTTTGGGGCCTCCATTCATTTCCATTCTCGGTGACACTTGCTTCCCCTGAGCTAAAAAGGTAAAGGACCCCTGGACGGTTGAGTCCAATCTTTTTCTTTTTAATAACTTTTAATTAAAATTTACTATTTAATATTCAATACATTTATCATATAAAAAATAAAAATAAAACACAACTCCCCCCCCCCCCCCGTGACTTCCCTCAACTTTCCTTCTGGTTCTTTAACTATTTGCTACTTCTGCTTAATTTTTGTCTTATTTTTCATCTTTAAATTTACTGCTCTTATTTTCTCATCATTTTTGTACCAGAATCATAGAATCATATAACTGTAGAGTTGGAAGGGACCCTGAGGATCATCTAGTCCAACCCCCTGCAATGCAGGAATATGCAGCTGGTCCATACAGGGATCGAACCTGCAACCTTGGCATTATCAGCACCATGGTCTATCCAACTGAGCTATCCAGGCTCATCTTCTTCAAATTACATCTTGCATTTAATTAATTTCCATGTTGTTATTTCTTAACCTTTACTCTTGTTTTCTTAGTTGTAAGTGTTTACTCAAACCCTGCTAATGAGTCCATTTCTTTACAATATTTCTGTAAATACAGCACAAACAGTTCCCATTCTTTTTTAAAGTCTCTATTTTCCTTGTCTCTGAGTCTTCCCATAAGTTTAGCCATTTCTGCAGAATCCATCAGTTTTGCTTGCCATTCTTCTTTCATTGGTATCTTGTTGTCTTTCCATTTTGGGGCTACTAAAGCCCTAGCCGCTGCTGTCGCATACATGAATAACTTCTTCTGCCCTTTTGGTAATTCCTGGCCTATAATACCTAACAAGAAAGCTTCTGATTTTTCAACCAAGGTTATTTTAAACATCTTTTTCAATTCGTTATACATCATTTCTCAATAATTTTGGGAAAGGCTGGCTGAATCCCTTCAAAGGAGACTATGGGGTCAGGTGTCTGTATTTGCACTGGCGTGCTTTCGAACTGCTAGGTTGGCAGGATCCGGGACAGTGCAAGGGGAGCTCACTCTGTCATGTGGATTTGAACTGCTGACCTTCTGATCTTGACCCCCGTGCCACCCGGGTCCCAAGCTTCCCCTGAACCCCGTTGGCCCTTGTGCCCCCAGCTGGCAGAGATCCTTCCTTGCAACCCGCTTGGGCACCTGGGAACTTGGCCGCCTCCCTCTGGCAGGCAAATGTGCGTTTTTTTAGGGCTGTGGGAAGAAATGGGAGGCGGCTTGTTTGGCTGGTTGAGTTGCTTAATTTGTAACCCTAGTTTTGTCTCCTGAGCCCCAAGATGAGCAAAATGTAAAACCTATTAAGAACATGACGCATTAGTAGGGCAGCCAGGAAATTGCCCCCTGACTCCCGCAGCCCAGACCAACTCCAGCTACAAAAGCTGAGGCTGCTGAGGAAACTCTTTCGCCACTGCCTTCTTATGGGGTTTTTTTGGGGGGGGGGGTTGCTGTTACTACTATTAATTTTTTGCATCTTTTTTTTTTTGTTATTTTACTGCATCTTTATTTTTAGATCTTACGGCCATTGTTCAATTTGGTTGTGGACTTTTTGACGCGTTTTATTGATTGTTTGTGACGACTTTTGCTGTGTTTGTAATTATGAACCTGTGTTCATGTTGTGAGCCGCCTTGAGCATGGTTTTAAATGTGGAAAGGTAATGCGCAGTTAAGGTGAAGGTGACCGAGAGGCTCTCCTTGGGTCTGACTTGGAGCTACAAGGCAAGTGGGGGGGGGGCTGAAAGACCGAGACCCAGCAGCTTGGAGTGGAAGCAGAACATGGCAGAGATCCGAGTCAGGGCAGGAGGAGAGGCTCTCGGCGGCATCTCTGGAGCCTCCTCCCCCCCGCTCTGAACCCCCTATTAGTTCCACTTCCGGCAGGACCCTCCAGTCCCAACGTGCCAGACATGGAGAGTCCTCCCTTCCCTTCAGTAACTTCACAAATAAGAATTAACGAGCAGTTGATATATTTATAGTCCTTTTATTACGGCATCATGTTGTAAGCACAAATACATAGCTCTCCAATCTTCCTTCCGACTTCAGCAGCATTTTAGGCGCCAATGAGAAGTTCCTCCCTCCCTCTGCCTCCTTTGCTTTCTGATACGTTTGGACCTCCAAGTCCGTGGGGGGTCAAGAGACGTCACAACTAGCTGCCCCCTCCCTTCCGGCTCCCTTGTCATTATCTCATAACTTGGTAACTCCTCCTAAGCTTTTCAGCTTCTGTTTCTCTCTCTGCTTCTGAACATGCTGTGAGCAAGGGGGGGGGGCTCTTCCGCCTCCAGCTCTCCATCGGAGAGAAGCTGGTCTACCATAGAATGCGCCCCCCAGGCCTCGTCTTCAGACCATTCCCTGGCACACACAGGCTTGGAAATGCTAACGGCACCAAGAACCAGAGCCTCCATCCTGGACTGCCCTTTGGGTCTCTGCTTCCCTCCAGCCATTAATAAACCAGCAGCCTGCGTAATCCAGGCAGGGCCTGTTTGCAGGATCAGGTCCAGGGCCCCTGGAGTCCTGCATGCTGCCCACCGGATGCTCCAAAGGAAAGCCCTCATGCGGGACCAGCGCGCATGGCCGCATCTCTCCCTGCTTGTCATCTGCAGCAACTGGCCCTGAGAGGCACGAGAGCAGAGCAGAAACAGGGTCCCGTCTTCCTCTCTAAATCAGTCCAGTTGGTTGCCATCCCTCTGTCTTGTGGCAAGGAGTTCCAGAGTTATGGCAGTGTGTGAATATATTTTGTCCATCCCGCTGCTTCATCTAGCGGCCGCATGGACTTCCGGCATGATGAGAGCAGGAGGCAAACTTTCCCCTGCCAGCCTTGCATAATTTCACACACCTCTGGTTCTGCCACGTTTTACCAGAGTTTCCACACACGGGATGTGCTCCCTCCCCGGGATATTTTGGGTGGCCCTTTCCTGGGTACACAATATCTTTGATCAGCTGGTTATTGACCAAAATAAATAAATACAATATCCTTTTGGAGGCGAGGCGGCACAGTCCTCCAAACGTGGTCGCCTCAGAGATTGGTAAAAGGGCATTGCGATGGGGGGAGTTTTATTTTCCTTTCCTAACGCTCCCCATCAGGCAGGGATGGCGGCTCAGGAGTCCCTGGCGGGCGGCCAGGCAATCTCTCTCCCAGAGCCACCAGCCCAGGAGAAGCCACCCGCTTTCTTGGATGATTTTCTGAGATTTCTTGTGAGCTACGCTTACTTCTGTTGGCTTAAATTTGTGCTGCTTCGTACGTGTTTTTTCTGAGCTGCCTTGTAAGAAAAGGCTTCTTAAAGAAATCTGAGCAGTGGCCAAGAGGAGGGAGGGAGGGAGGGGGCAATGGGCAGCCCCTGCCCCTCCTTCCCAGATCCAGCAGCCCCCCCTCCTGTGCCCACCTGCCCATTTCCTCTGCTCGGATCCAGCCCCTGCCCAGCCCATCCTTGCAGCTCCGGCTCTCCCACTCCTTTCAGTGGAGCAGGGCAGGTGCCAGGAGCTTGATGGATGGCACAGGCCCCTCCGCCGGGACCCTCCCCTCTAATCAGCAAAATGGCAGCCGCGGCAGAGCGAGCCGGAAGAGGGAGGTCTTTGAAGGCCGGCTCTGGCTGGCGTGATGCCCCTTTGCCCCCGTCCCCCAGGCCTTTGGGCAACGGCGGTTCCTTGCAAACTTATCAGCAAAGAGGCAGATGTTGGAGGCCAGCAAGGCAGAGCCAGGCTAGCTGGCCAGCCTGCGGGTGGCATTGCCAAAGAGTCGGGGATTGGCAGAGCCCCCTCCCTGGCTAGGCTGCTGCTGGGGCTGCACTTCCTGGGGGGTCTCCTGCTCACGGCTGCATCCCAGAATGTCGGCCCCTCTCCCTGCTGCAAAGGGCTCCCAGAAATGGCTGCTGGTGGATCAGCACATCCTGCCCTTCCCAGCAGCCAACCGGGTGCCCCGTGGGCAGGATGGGGTGCAAGGCCAGCCCCTTCCCCAGCGACTGGCCTTCATGGCATGCTCAGAGGCTGACTAAAGCTGCTTTTAGCCTCAATTTCCTGGATTTATGGTGATATGAGAGTGGGGCAGGGAAGTCAATGGGCAAGGCTTCCTCACCCCTGTGGTGCCCGTATGCCCTCTCCCATGGGTTCTCTCATCAAAGTGCCCTGAGGTGGAGGTCATGGTCTCTCTTGGGCATTGGCAGAGCTGAGCAGGGAGAGATGCCCCTCCTTGCCTGCCTCTCTCCAGCAGACGCTCTCTGCCACAGAGGAGGGAGACTGGCACAGTGCCCGTCAGCTGGGCTTGCTGCCAGCCCTGGCCAGAGCGATGCTTCTTGGCAAAGGGCACCAGCTCCGGGAGTCAGAGGAGTTTGTGCCTGCTGGGCAGGGGCATCATCCGCGTTGCTCCCATCCTACAAGCAGGGTCGGACACCGTCTCCAGGCTCACAGCAGTCTGGCAAGGGGGAGAGGCAGCCGTAGGGTGGGCTGAGGAGGGGGTGTCTTTGCACCAGGTGGGGCTGGCAGGGACTTACCTGGAGGTGGGCAAGGAGCGTGGGGCTGGCCTGCATTTCTTCAGGGCTGTTGGCCAGAGGGCTTCCTGTGTTTCGGGGCCACTCCCATTTCCTGTGGGTCAGGCTCTGCTCCTTCCCCACGGCCTCCGTCCTCCCAGGCGGCTGCATCAGAGAGACTTTGGCTATGGAGGGGCCTGGTTCCACCTTTGGCTGGGAGATGCTCTTGGGGTGCCAACAGCCCCCTCTCTGAGCTCCCTGGCATGTGGTGGAACCACTGAATTGTAGAGGTGACAGATTGTGGCAGAGACCACCCCTGGGGCCACCCAGTGTATTATCCTGCCAGGAAAGTGGACAGTTTAGATCAGGGGTCACCAACTGAAGGCCCATGGGCCAGAAGTGGCCCACGGATGTCATTTGACCAGCCCATGAGCCGCCCCCAAACTCAGCTAGTCCCTCACACGCTGCGCTAAACTGGCGCAGCACGGCACAGGGACTTGCTTCCGCGGCACCAAAAATTGCGTCTGCACACACGCAGGCACCAAATTTCATGGGCGGGTGCAGGATCCAGCCCACGGAGGGATCTTTGTGGGACTGATCCGGCCCAGGCAAGATAAACCTTGCTGACCCCTGGTTTAGATTCTGCCTTAAGTGGGTAGGAATTACGCAGCCACCCGAGGTCACTTTGATGTCCATCAGATTCAATTGTGGTGGACAAAAACTGGTACAGTGGTACCTCGGTTTTCGAACATAATCCACTCCAGAAGTCCGTTTGTGTTCCGAAACATTCAAAAACCCAAAACTGAAATCGGAAGCCTCAAAACAGAAACCTCATTTCCTGTTCGACTTCCAAGGCACGTTCGAAAACCAAGGCATTGACTTCTGGGTTTTTGGTGTTCGAGTTCTGAAATGTTCGACTGCGGAGGCGTTCGGAAACCGAGGTACCACTGTATCGGTTTCTTCATGCCTAGGTTGAGAAAACCTTATTGCAGCATCTGCAACACGAGGGACCGGCAGAGGAGCCAGGAAGGTTACATCTCCGTGGGCTTGAGCAGTTCTTCAGGCGCTGAACAAGTGGCCTTGAAACAATTGTCGCTTACTTGCGAGTAAGCGCGTCTTTAGGGCTCTTAGCATCCGTGCATCCAACGGCAGGGCAGGGTGCGGCTATGCGCCAAGACGTGGTGTCTCCTGGCGGCGCAGGTGGAAGCTGGCGGGGAAGGGAAAGCGGACTTCCGGAGGTGGCCAGGTGAGAGGAGTCGGAGCCGGTGGTGGGCGCTGCCAATCAGACGCCGCACCTGGTTTACCTCAGCGCAGCGCTTGGATGTCTCTGGCAATCAAATGCCACTGAGGTGAAACAAGCGTGGCTGTTGAGTGGCAGAGCGGCTGCTGCTCAGCCTCTTCCTCCCATCGCCATCACCTGGAGTCTTGGCTTTGCGGAGCGGGGCAGATTTATGACCCAGGTGGGCCTGATCCGGCCTGTGGGCCTTAGTTTGCCACCCCCTGCCTCAAACCTTGGGAGGCGGCTCTCAGTCCCCTCTGCCCTTTTCTGTGTTCCAGACAATCACGCTCAGGTGTCCAGGAAGACCCTTCGCATCCGCATCCTGGACGTGAACGACAATCCTCCTGAACTCGCCACGCCTTACGAGGCGGCCGTCTGCGAGGACGCCAAGCCTGGGCAGGTGAGGAGCAGGAGGGGGGCAGCTGGGGGGGCAGCCAGGTGAGGGGCTCTGAGCCCACAAGGCAGGCCCTGGACTTGGCAGGGAGACCTCAGGCATGGGCAGGGGGACAGGACCCATATGGGGCAGGGACAGCCTTGCTGGGCAGAAAGGTCCCCCCAAACCCTGGAAACTCCCCTCCCCTCCCACCTGCTTGCTTTTGCTTAGGGAGGGGCTGGGGGTGTCTTATGTGGCATATGGCAGCCCTGACCACTGGCTGTGGGGCGCTGTGGTCCAGCAGGAGCATGGAGGGGCTGGTGCACTGCAATTGGGGTGGGGGCTTTCCTCTCCCCTTTCTGTCTCTCTTTTCTTTCCACATCCCAGCTCAGCGGCTGTCAATCAGCGAAGTCAATCGAAGTCAATCGGGGGTGAAGCCATCACCCCCGCTGGGGAGGCCGTCCTTCCTGTCCTGCCATGCTGGGGGGGGGCACTTTTGGGAGCTGCAGTCTTTGTCTGCCCCTGAGAGGCACCTGTGGCCCCACCTGCCCCAGACCCCCCCCACCCCTTGGGTGCAGTTTGAGGGGGAGGGGCTCTTCTAGAATACATATATTTTACTGAAATAATTACAACAAATTAAAGTAAGTTTTTAAAAGAAAAGAGAGAAAGAGAATACATAAGAGCAATAAATGTAATTAAGGTTGCAAAGCTGAAATATAAACTTAGTATAGGTTGATTCACAATGGTTTTGACAAATACGTTTGAAACAGCATTAAAGACGTCCGTGGATAATCGTTATCTGGAAGAATGGGCTGTAAGAGTTTTCATATCCATTGATCAAAGGGGGGGCATATCTGTGTCTTTCCAACGTATCAGGATCGATCTATTTTGCGGGGGGGGGGCACTGAGAATCCATTGGCGCTGAGCCAATCCATGGGCGCCCCGAGCTGGGCATGTTGTTTGAGCTGCTCCTCTGAGCGCTGCCCTCCTTCCCTGCAGCTGATCCAGACCATCAGCGTCGTGGACCGGGATGAGCCCCAGAGCGGCCACCGCTTCTACTTCACTCTGGCCCCCGAGGCCTCCTCCAGCCACCACTTCTCCCTGCTGGATATCGAGGGTAAGCTGTGGAGTCAGAGAGCACAGAGGGACCCCCAGGTCATCTAGTCCAGCCCCACCACCTTGCCTCCCCCCCAGGTAGCTCTTCCGCCTGCTCTCCTGCCCCCGAGGCCGGCAGCCCTGCCCCACGGCCCCCTCCCCACGCATGCCAGCGAGCCCCCCCCCGTGCCCCCCTCTGCCCTGCCCGCCTCCCCTCTGCTCTCTCCTGGGCGCGGTATAAATATCGGCGGTGACAAACGGCCGCCAACGGCCCATCTGTTTCTTTGTACAAATTTGTAGCCAGTTTTGAGATGTGATTTATAAATATTGCTGCTGGAGCCAAGACAAGACACTGATGGATGCCAGCCCAGATGGAGACACAAAGCGCTCACTTAAATCTCCTCCTTTTACATCCTCGGCCGCGGCAGGAAGAGACCTCGGGCGCAAAGCTCCGCACCGCCCTCCCTGCCTGTCCTGGAGATTGCTCCCCGGGGTCAGGCTGGTAGAAGGGGGTGGGTGGGAAAAAGGAGGGCGTCCTGGTTCCTGAGAGGGGCAAGGAAGCTGCTCTTCTCCTGTGATGCCCGCAAGCATTCCTGCCTTGCAGGGGGTTGGGCTGGATGACCTTTGGGGGTCCCTGCCAGCTCTGCAATTCTGTGCATCTAAGCTCCTCTGGGGTGCATGTGGGTTTGGACTGAAATGCCCACCAAAGTGGGGCAGGGGGACTTGTGAGCTTCCAGGGGCCTCTGACCCCCTCTGTGGCTGCAGGGGCTGCATTTCCTAGCCCAGAGAGTTCTGTGTGTCCCTTCAGCAAAACCTCCCCACAGAGAGCAAGGAAACAGGAACAGGCACAACAGTAAGAAGAAGAAGCAGCAGCCACTGACAAGGAGGATTTCTTTCATATTCATTTATTTATTTCTTAAGATTTATATGCTGCTCAATTGTGGAGGGGAAAAACCCAACCCCCAAGGCGGTTTAGAAAATGATCAAACCCGGAAAGAATGTACAGCAATCGTTTAAAAGAGACAAAAAGTTATACGCATATAAAATTCGCATCCACTTTCTCAGCATCCAAAGAGTTCCTCATGTTTGCAGCTGGGCTTCTGGGATCTGCACAGGCAGAAATCCGACCAAGGAAGCTTTTTCCAGCCCTGCACCTCCCTGATGAATTTCTGCCTGTTGTGCAGGCAGCTCGCAGGGTCACATCGTCCCCCACCCACAGCCTGCAAGGGTGGTCCAGCTGCCGCTCTCTGCCCCACCTCAGGGGCAGACTGTGGGTCCATTGGGTCCCACATGTCTGGGGCTTTGACCCTCCAATCTCCCCCACCAATGCCATTGGACCTTTCCCTGGGGAGCTTGAATGGCAGCTAACATCCCATGGGGTGTCCTGTGGGACACACCCACCCCGCCAGCTTGTTTTCTCCTGCTCCGGAGGGCAGGACTCGAACCCATGGCTGCAAGTTGCAAGGAAGGAGATTCCAACACAACATCAGGAAGAACTTTATGCCAGTAAGAGCCATTTGTGGGATGGAAGGAGATGGCCTCTCCTTCCTGGGAGGTTTTTAAGAAGAGGCTGGAAGGCTTGGATGCCGGAGCTGAGATCCTTGTGTTTCAGGGGATTAGACTAGATGACTCTTAGGGGCCCCTTCCAACTCTAGCATTCTATGACCCCCCAATCCCAATGGAGGCAGGCTTTGCTGGGCTGCATGGAACAAGCGCAGGGTGCAGGTGGGGGAGATGGGGGAGATGGAGGGCCCCTCCCTAGACATCCCCCAAAACACACAAGGCAGAGATGAGGCAGGACAGATTGGGGTGGGGGCACATCCCAGAACGGCAGCCCCCACCCTCCCACTTTTGCAATGGGAGAAGAAGGTTTGTCTCCTGCCGGGCTGCTTTTTGCTCTGAAAGATCCTCTCTCTCTGTGTGTGTGTGTGTTTCTTGGCTGGCTGGTGGCTAATTGGGAGCGACACCGGACGGCTCCTGACTGCAGGCAAAAGGAGCAGATGCAGGAACTCTCTAAAGATCTCGTTAGAAGCAAGGTTTTTTGGGGGGGCGGGCAGGAGGAGCTGGCAGCTTCCTGGGGACCCTGACAGCGAAGAGAGGAAGGCGGGAGAGGATCTGCAGAGTCTGTGCCTGCAAGGGGGGGGGGATAGAACTGACTCTGGCTGGGCTGGCCCCGAGGACGAATCCTGATGCACCAGCTGCAAAGAGCACCTGACAGCCCTCAGGTGGGGGGGGGCTACCTGGGGAAGGGGCCGCCTGCCACTCTCCGTCCATCCCATGACCCTCTGCCTCCTTGGATTAGAATCAGTAGAAAAAAGGACAGTCACGGAACTGAGAAATTACACAAAACAAATGAAATACCATGAAAATCCCTGAAACAAGAAGTAATCGACTAGAAATTTGAATTTTAGTCATTTAAGGTTTATGATTTTTCTATTTCCTTCTGAGGAGACTGAATAGTTCAGTGAAACGAGGTTCGTAGCTGGCTTCCCGTTAAGGCTTTGTACAATTCTAGGTTTTTCTAATTTTTTCCTTAAACTTTTTGATTTTTATTATTTAGTTTATTTCTATAAGAAAATTTTTCTTTTTCTTTTTTAGTGATATTTATTGAGAATTTTAAAGTTACAAAGAAAAAAGAAAGAAAAGACAAGAGAAGGAAAAAAAGAGAGAAAGAAGTAGATAAACATAACAATTAAACAATACAATTCAATAAAAACCAAAGTCGAAAAAAATAACAAAACACACAATGTATCAAGATCAAAAAACAAAAATACAAAAAACAAAAAACAAAAATAACCAAAAAATTAAAAAACAAGTCTAATATTCTCAAATCCTTAACTTTCATTAACTTATTTCAACGACCTCCTCACACCTCCCTTTTTTGTATTCTAGTTGTTAATTATCTCAGCAAATCCTTTCCATCTTTCACAGTATTTTGTCATTTAAATTACCTTAATCTATTTTAACCTTATCTTACCCTAAAAAACCTTAAAACTTAAAACTTAAATCTTATATATACCAAATTCTTTTAACCATAACATATTCTTACATAATTCTTTTTGACATTTCTACTAAGGCCCAATAATTTCATTCCAACATTTTTCTAATACTCATAATTTTACGATACTTTTCTAAATAAATTTTTAAAACTTTCTTCCAATCTTCATCCATCGTCTCTTCTTCCTGGTCTCGGGATTTTGTCAGTCCTTTCTCATCCATCTAATCCATCAACCTGGTGCTCTAATGTCCGAGGCTCTTAAGTCTTTTCCATGTCCCTTCTGCAGGTCTTCTTCTTGTTTATATCTGCCCTTTACTTTGTCTTTTGTTGATCTTTTTCTTATTTTCTTTCCTTTCTCATTGGGGGGTAGGTCTCGGGAGGACTCCAATCCAAAAGTATCTCCATCTCTCCTCAGCAGATCAGCCCATTCCCCACAGTCAACACTGTAATCCAGAAAGTATTTAAAAGCATGATTCACAGTCTTTCCAAAATTAAGAGCCCTCACAACTCCAGACCCCCCTCCCCCGGTCCACTCCAGATTCAAACTTCAAGAGCAGCGGCTTATACTCCTGCAAGGCCTCGGATCTCTCCATTTGTGTTATTTGAGGTTCAACAGCAACCTCCTCCATTTTCTTCTGCACTTGCGCTTGCCCTATCAAAACAGATTCCTGGGCTGGTTCCTGAATAGTTTCTATATGGGTATTTGCCGTTTGTCCAAAGTTTTTAACTGCAACAGTCATCAAATCCATCTTCTCATGCATCTGCTCCAGCAAAGCACTTGTCTTGCAAAAAGCAAGCACCAATACTTCTTGTAAACACATTTCCCCCCCCCCCCCCAAGGTTATAGTCTGGTCTCACGATCCTAATCATACAGCTGTGATCAGCTCCGGCAACAAATTAGCAAGCTCCCTCTAGAGGAGACAATTTCTATTTGTATCCATCTTTTAAAAGCAGGACCAACAAAGAAAAATTACTTTCACTTTTCAAATACTTTGTTTCCTTTGATTGCAAGAAGCAACATTGGAGTCAATTTGTTTCTCTTCTTTTTTACTATCTGTCAAAAGACATTCCATTCACAGTCGATGAACTTCCCAATAAATTTCTGTCTCTGGCACCCCGTTCCCAGGTTTGAGATAGTGGAAAATTTATCTCTCTTTACTCTCTCTCCTGCAGGCTTAAACAGTCAAAAATCGCCCTCTTTTCTCCTGCTTCCAAGAGGGGTTTTGGTGGTGATGAATGAAGGAAATTTAAAACTTTATATACGACTTTCCAGACTTTAGCTTACAAAGTTTTTGCTTCAATCTATTTACAAAAAACGGGAGACGGACTTCCTGTTTAGAACCTTCCCGTTTCGGTGCCAAATTAAAATATTTCTTAGTACTTGATCCAATTTTCCGTTCTACTCACGGGTACTTGTTTAGAGTCCAATTGTCCACAGGAAAAGGTCAGCGCTCTCCAGCAACGGCTGTGCGGCTTCACTCCGTAAAAGTAGCGGTTGATTCAAAACACCGCGCCGCTCACCCCACGTCGCTTCGGACCCCCGAAAAAGGGGTTCCCTGCGAGTAGGGGAGGCGCTCCTGGTGTCAGCCGAATCCCACGTTCCCAGGCTTCCTCCGCCTGGGATTTTTAAAGGGTCTCCGCCTTCGCCGCGGCGGCAAGACCCGATTTTCACGGAGCGGGTTCCTCTCTGTCAGAGGAACTCCACCATTGCTGATGGCGCTGTCCCGGAAGTCCCTATAAGATAATATTTCTAGTCGATTACTTCTCGTTTCAGGTATTTTCACAGTATTTCATTTGTTTTGTGTCATTCCTTGGATTAGAATGGTGGAATTGTAGGGTTGGGTGGGACCCCCAAGGGCCATCCAGTCTGACCCCCTGCAATGCACGATGCCCCTTCTGCCTCCCCACAGACAACACGGCCGCCGTGCACACGCAGCGCCTGGGCTTCAACCGGCAGGAGCAGGACCTCTTCCTGCTGCCCATCCTGGTGGTGGACAGCGGGCCCCCCACCCTCAGCAGCACCGGCACCCTCACCATCCGCATCTGCGGCTGCGACAGCTCCGGCGCCATCCAGTCCTGCAACACCACCGCCTACGTGGTCTCCGCCTCGCTCAGCCCCGGAGCCCTCATTGCCCTGCTGGTCTGCGTCCTCATCCTCATCGGTGAGTCTCTGCACCCCACGGAGCCCCCTTCCTGCCCCTCCAGGGGGGAGGGCCACACCTCCAAGAACAGGCTTAGACGCACAACATAGAAATATAAAATGAGGACACAAATACATAAGAAAAGGAAAGGAAACCAATGAAGCCCCCCCATCAACACTTTAAAGGACAGAGGCTGTTCATCAGCCAAAGGCCGAGTGAAAGAGAAACTTTTTGCCTGGCACCTAAAGATATGGAAGGAAGGTGCCACAGATGGGGAGCCACTGCAGAAAAGGTCCCGTTCTCGTGTTGCCACCCTCCGCACCTGGAGGAGGAGGCACACGAAAGCGGGGCTCAGAGGAAGATCTCAGGGCCCAGGTAGGTTATAGAATCATAGAATCATAGAGTTGGAAGAGACCACAAGGGCCATCGAGTCCAACCCCCTGCCAAGCAGGAAACACCATCAGAGCACTCCTGACATATGGTTGTCAAGCCTCTGCTTAAGGTTCATATGGAAAGAGGCGGTCCTGGGGTATTGGGCTCCTGAACCAGTTAAGGCTTTATAGGTCAAAAGCAGCACTTACAATTGGGCCTGGAAACTAATCAGTAGTCAGTGTAGTTGGACCAGGATCAGTGTAATAGGCTCAAGCCGTCTTGCTCCGGTGAGCAACCTGGCTGCCGAATTCTGCACCAGTTGAAGCTTCTGAACTGTCTTCAGGGGCAGCTCTATGTAGAACACGTTGCAGTAATCCATCCTTGAGGTTACCAGAGCAGAGACAGCAGAAGTTAAAACTATCCCTGTAGGGGCTCAGCTGGGACACCAGGCGAAGCTGACGGAAGGTCCTCTGTGCCACTGAGCCTCAAGCGACAGTAGTGGATCCAGAAGGACCTGCTCCTTCAGAGGAAGGGGAACCCCATCAAGAGCAGGTGCCCTCCCACCCATCTGGTCCAGGGAATCCCCCACTAACGGGACCTCCGTCTTATCTGGGTTGAGCTTCAGTTTGTTGGCTCTCATCCTGTCCATGACCGAGGCAAGACACTGGTCCAGCACTCCCACTGCCTCACCTGCAGATGTCAGGGAGAAAGAGAGCTGAGTGTCATCAGCATACTGCTGGCAACATACTCCAAACCTCCGGATGACCCCACTCAGAGGTTTCACGTAGATGTTAAACAGCAGGAGGGATAATACAGACTTTGAGGAACCCCACATTGAAGGCTCCATGGGGCCTGAGCCCTTCTCAAGCCTCCCTCTCTGGAAAGGGGCCAGAGGAGGTGGCTTTGCCTTTGTAAGGAAAGGGAGAGCCCCTTCAGGTAGGAGGTGCTTGGAAGGAGCCCTTGGCTCTTGTCTTGTCCTGGGGGGTCCCCTGCTCTCTTCCTGCCTTGACCACCCTTCTCCCCCCCCCCCAGTGCTGGTCCTCCTGATCCTGACTCTGAAGCGGCACCAGAAGGGCCACCTCTCTTCCGAGGAGGACGAGGACATGCGCGACAACGTCATCAAGTACAACGACGAGGGGGGCGGGGAGCAGGACACGGAGGCCTACGACATGTCTGCCCTGCGCAGCCTCTATGACTTTGCGGAGACCAAGGGGGGCGGGGGCGGGGGCGAGGGCCCCCCCGTCCTGCCCTCGGAGCTGCACTCGCTGCCACAGTGGCGCCCGGCGCCCGACTTGGACTTCTCCGTCTTCAGGGACTACATCAGCAGGAAAGTGGGGCAGGCGGACGAGGACCCTTCTGTGCCCCCCTACGACTCCTTCCAGACCTACGCCTTTGAGGGGGCCGACTCCCCTCCCGCCTCCCTCAGCTCCATCGCCTCCCGCTCCACGGGCTCCGAGCAGGACTTCTCCTACCTGGGCAGCTGGGGGCCACGCTTCCGGCAGCTGGCGGCCCTCTATGCCGGGCGCCGGGGAGGGGAGGAGGACGGCGGCGGCGGCAGCGCAGAGTCCTAGGCCCACCAAACCAAAAAGACACCCCACCCACAGCGGAGGAAAGAGAGCCAGGCTGGCAGTGGCTTCCGGGGGGGGGCACCGTGCGGGCGCAGCCAGGTCCAGCCACACAGCAGAACCCCCCAAGTGCCCTGGCCTGCCTGCAAGGGGAGGGCCTTGGGGTGAGGGAGGGCCAGGGCAGGGGGCCAGGGAAGCCCCACTGCTTGCCCCCTCTCCTCCTCTTCTACTGAAACTCTCCATGTCCCTTGAAGACTGCATCTCTGCCAGCCAGGACTTCTCCCCTGGCAAATTATCATTTAAATGGATCTGTGCAGGGGAGGGGGCGGCCTGCCTGGGAGGGAGGGGAGCCTTTTGTTGTCGAAATTGATTTTGTCACTTGATTCCAACGTTTGACAAGCTTTGATTTGCTAAGCGGAGTCTTTGCCAAGAGGAGCCTGCTGCTCCTTCTCCCGCTGGCTGGCTCTCCTTCCCGGGTCTCCCTCTCCAGGACATTCCCCCGGGACCTTCCTCTCTGGCCTCATCCTCGGGGAAGGGGAGGCCTTTGGTTGTGGGCTCCAGGGAGGGGAGGGGGCACAGCGCTTTTGCAGTGAGGGGGGGACCATTTTGATTCCTTCCCTTGGCGGGATTCCGTATTGCATTTTGGATTAGAACCTTCCACCCCTCTTGGGGACCAATCCTCAGGGTCTTCTAATTCTCCACAGCAGAGCGCTCCTCTCCCACACGCAGCCCCAGACACGCCCCCAGCAAAGACACCCCCACCTCGTCCTCCCCAGGTGCTTGCAGTGTGACATCCTTCCCCTCCAGCAGGTGCATCACTGTTCCGTAGGGTCTCCCCCCGCCAACCATCCCCTTCTGGCTCCACTTGCCTGTTTCCCTCTTGCAAAAGTTGTGTGCCATTGGCAGACTCCTGGGACTCCCCCCACCTCTCCCTGCCATGGGTCTGAGGGAGGCAGCTCTCTTGGGGCAAATGGTTGCCCCACAGCCCCCTTGCCGGTCCCACTTCTCCCTACAAAATACCCGGCTTTTCGGGTGAGAGACCAGCAAGGGCCCATTGGGACTTGGGGCCAAGATGCAGGCCTGAAGGGTGTGTTGGGGGGCTGGGAGTGGGGCAGCCTTCATGACTCCCCTTTCCCCTGGCACCTGCTGTGACCCCCAAGCTCCCTGTTCCTGGCCAGTTCCCCCCCTCCTGCCCCCCTTTGCAGGCCTGCCTGACTTTACGGCTCGGACCAAGCCGAGTCGCTGGTTCTCAGGATTTTTCCCAGTCTCCCTGGGCTGTTCCGGTAGTGGGAGGGGGGGTGGGATGGGCCTCCCCAAGCCAGCCTGGCCTTCACTGTGACTTCCCCTCTGGTTCTAGAGAGGCAACTGGGCAGATGGCAGCCCGCCCCCCATGGTCCTTGTCCAAAGGGTGGGGGCTGGATGCAGGGAAAGCGGCTCTTTGCTCCCCTCCCTCTCCTCCTCAGGAACACCTCCCATTTGCTCCCCTCCCTGTTCCCTGGGGGCAGCCGGCCTCTCAGGCCATGGGCCAAACAGGGTATGTATCTGGTGCTCCCCCCCACACTGCCTGCCCTCCCCCCCACCTGCCCAGAGCTGCTGTCCTGGTGACACCCCTCCACTCCTGCCTCTTCCCACCTGTAAATAGGGGTGCGTCTCCCCTGCCCCCCAAAGGATGCCCCCGCAGGAGGAGCTGGCAGGCCCATGGAGCACTGGGGGGGGGGGCAGCTGTGCTTTGAGTTCTGAGCCAGCCGAGTTGCTCACCTTTGGTATTTTCACACTTTGGTCTTTCTGGGACCCGGAAATAAATGATCTCCTTGTCGTCTTCCTGGAGTCCTTTGTGCTGCTTTCCTTTGGGAAGGGGGGGCACCCACCCTGTACGTGACAGACAGACAAGGAGAGGGGCCCCCAGCACCTGCCTTGCTCCCTGGGGGTGAGGTGGGGAGGAGCACCTCCTGCTGCCCTTTGCAGCTGCTGGGCTTGGGACTGGTGGGCAGCGAGCTCCCCAGAAGGGGCCTGGCCTATGTGTCCGCCCTGTGGGGATTTTGGTTCATTGGAGGTTTTCAGACAGAAGTTGGATGGCCGCCTGCCAGGGATTCTTGAGCTGAGATTCCTGCATTGCAGGGGGTTGGACTGGATGACCCCAGGGACTCCCTCCATCTCGATAATTCTATGATTTTAGGAAAGCCTTGCAGCTCAGCCAGGAGCCTGGCAGGGACCGGAGCCCCTTTCCGGTGCTGCACAGGGGCGACTCCACAGAAGTGGGTCTGGGCCGCTGGCTCAAGGCAGGCGTTCAGAATCCCCTCCCGCAAAAGAGAAATGGCTCTCCCTATCCTAAAAGGGGTCCGGAGCAGATCTTCCTGCAGCCCTTCCTGCCTCTTTGAATTGTCACGTGGCCCTCGGAGGTGTTGAATTCTTCACGACCCACATATTTTTGTAATGCGTTTAATTTATAATTCACAATTCGTAATTTGTAATTCATGACACTGTACTTTGCAATTCCCATTGAATTGAAGGGGCTGGGGGTCAGGCGAGACTCCTGGCTGGTCTGCAGGAGGAGGAGGAGGAGGAGGGATGTCTCAGCCAAGCGGAATCTCTGGCGTCTCCTGCAAGAACCCTTTTAATCTGCCACTAATTTGAGGTCTGCGCTTGAGTCTCTGAGCCGGCCCCAAATCCAGCTCCTCTCCATCCCCCCAACGGCTGCTTGCAGGGAAGGATCCTGGCAAGGCGTCCCAAGAGGACTGCTGCGTTCCTTGGTAGTTTCTTGGGAGGGGAAAGTGGACTCAGATGGGCAGAGATGCTGGAAGGAGGCCGGGAGGGAGAGGATGAGAGCCCCATGTGGGGTGTGCCCTCTTCCGCTGCGTGATGACCTCAGGGGTCAGTCCCCCAGCTTCCAGAAACCCTCTTTTAAGTGTTCCTGGGCAGGTGCAGACGGGGGGGGGGGGTCATGGCTTTCCTCTCCCCTCTCATGCCCACAGCCAAGCTAGGCAGTCTTCCTGGGCAGCCAAGAGTCACTCATGGGGGCGGCTGGTCTCTGGACTAAGAATTGCCAGCCTTTGGAGCACCCATGGGTAAAGGTAAAGGGACCCCTGACCATTAGGTCCAGTCGTGGCCGACTCTGGGGTTGCGGTGCTCATCTTGCTTTACTGGCCGAGGGAGCCAGCGTACAGCTTCCTGGTCATGTGGCCAGCATGATTAAGCCACTTCTGGCGAACCAGAGCAGCACACAGAAACACCGTTTACCTTCCCGCCAGAGTGGTACCTATTTATCTACTTGCACTTTGTGCTTTCGAACTGCTAGGTTGGCAGGAGCCGGGACCGAGCAATGGGAGCTCTCCCCGTCACAGGGATTCAAACCGCTGACCTTCTGATCAGCAAGTCCTAGGCTCTGTGGTTTAGCCCACAGCACCACCCACGTCCCCATGGGTGTGGGTGGGGAGCACCCATGGGTGTGGGTAATTAAGCAGCATAGATAAATGGCTTGGCCACATGTTAATCCTGCCTTTCACCAGAAGACTTCCAGGTGACTGCTGACAGTCAATTAAAACAATGCAGCCGCATTAAAACGACACAAACTTGAAAACGGCAGAGATTAAAACAATAATTAAAAACACCCAGTTGGACACTTAGAGCAGCTTCCAACGCATTTAATACACTCCACCAAACGGCTTTACCCAAAAGGGAGGTTTTGCCAATGCAGTGTTTGGAGCGATGGAAGCACTGGGCTGCCTCCCTCAGGAGGGAGGGGCAGAGCCTCTTGCAGTCAAGGAAAAGCCCCCCCCAAAAAACAGGGTTGCTCATGGGGGGCATGGGGTCCCTTTAGCTCGGGTAGGAGATCAGGGGAGGGTTCACTCTGATATCCTGGTCCCAAACTGAACGGACCTTTGAAGGTTTCTTTCACCAGTGCTTTGAACTGGGAGAGGGCAAGCTGGGAACTGGGGCAAGAGCACAGCATCTTCTGGAGAGGCAGGTCTAGCTGAGCAATATGGCAGCCACGGAAGTTTCTGGGCATTTTCCAAAGGCGGGAGCCCACATGCGATGCATCCGAGGCCTCTGTCACGATGGGCAGATCTGCCTTCTCCGGGAACAGAGAGAGCTGGCGCACCAGCCTGGGCTGAGCAAAAGCACATCTGACTGTAGCCGTCAGCGCACCAAGGACAAGCCAGACTCCAAGTGACAAGCCTGCCTTTCAAATGGGGGTGCTGCTCCCTCCCTCCCCCTCAACCCCCCGCCTGGTGGGGATTGAGCTTCATTGTGTTTGGCCACATTCAGTCTGTTTCCACCTCAAGGCATCGGTCCAGCCGCCGCCCTGACTGTGATGGAAGAGAGAGGTTCTCTCGCTTGTCATCTCCGTATTGATGGCTCCAAATCTCCATACAACCTTTTCCCAGCGGCTTCCTGCAGATACTAAACAGCCTGAGAGACAGAACAGAGCTCCTGGGGGCCACCATGAGCTTAGGAGCCAAGGCACTGATCGGGAGGTCCTCAGCACCAGCTTCTGAAAGATAAGAGGAGCCTGATGGATCAAGCCAACGGCCCATCTAGTCCAGAATCCTGTTCTCCCAGTGGCCAACCAGGTGCCTGTAGGGAACTTGCAAGCAGGATCCGAGCACAAGAGTTCTCTCCCCTCCTGTGGTTGCCAGCAATCGGTGTCCAGAAGCACTGGGGCCTCTGACTGTGGAAGCCGCTGGTAGCCCTCTCCAGGAAAGTGTCCCTGCAGGAAGAACAGGAGCCGCAGGCCCCAGATTCCACTCCCTCCATGCTCAGTTGGTGGAACTGAAAGCCACTGAGAAGTACCAGAGGATTTTCCCACCAGGGCAAGCAAGGCTGTTTCTGTGTCGACTGTAAAGCTGGATTGGAATCTGCTCTAGATAACCTGAGCGGTCGTCCCACACTTGCACACCTGGGCCAAAAATGGAGCCAGGGACCAAACTGGTCCCACATTCAACCCCTGGGCTTTCCAGGGCTGTTTTGGTTTGCAAGATGAAGTCCTAGCAAGTGATGGGGGAGTCCCTTTTGAACCTGAGACCCTGGAGAGCTGCAGGTGCCCATCAGAGTGCAGAAGAGTGGGCCAGCCTGACCTGGGAGAAGGCAGCCTCTGATCCTGCTCACTGGAGTCCTGCCTGGTTGCTCCCCCTTGAAGCCAGCCCTCTGGGGCGCCTGAGGGGAAGGGCCTGAGGGCCGGAGCCTGTCCTGGGTGCAGAGTGGGGTCCCGGAAGGAGCCTGCTACCTTTCGCAGGGATTTCAAGGGGCCAGAGAAGAACCAGGGGGAGGGGATTGCTGGCCCACAAAAGGGTGTTGTCGCCAACAACTCAGAAGGCTGTGGACCCTCCTTCAGGGCCGGTTGGATGGCCGGCTGTCAGGGCTTCCTTAGCTGTGACTTCTGCCTTGCAAGGGGTCAGACTAGATGAGCCTCGTGGTCCCTTCCAACTCCACCCTTCTAGGATTCCAGGTGGGCTGCTGTCTCAGGGAAGGATGCTGTCGCCAACCACAGGGCCAGCTGGGCCCCTCCTTGCGGTCTGTCTCGGGGCCACTCCTGGGGGTTCCCGTTGTGCCCCTGAGGAGGAGAGGTCTGGCTCAGTCCCAGTATTATCCTCCACTAAGAGGTCAATCCCTGAGGGCCGTTCCACTTCATACCTGCGGTCCAAATCCTTTAGGTCAGTTTGGATCTGGTCAGCGTAAGCCTCTTCCTGGTTTTGGTGTCCCTGGTGATCTGTAGGACCAGGAGAGCCCGATGTTGCCTGTCCTCCTCTCTGCCACGTGTCTGAATTGGGCTCAGCAGCGGCCTGCCTCTGTCTGGAAATCCTGTTTGGAAAGCAAAGGCAGCAAAGCCCCTGCAGCCCCCCCCCCACCCTGAATGCTGTGCCTTGAATGGGGAGGGGTCTCTTGCTCCCGCTCCTGCAGGCAGACTCCTCAGAGATGCTGTGCTTTCCTGAACTGCCAGACATAAACTGGGGAGTTACGGCAGACCCTGCAGGTGATAAGCTGGGAGTTCAAATGGCCTTGATAAATTAGGAGGCTGTACCGAAAGCAGTATATTGAAATTCAATAGAGACAAATCTTCTGGCACCACCGAAAATCAAAACAAATGCTCAGGATTCCAGGAGAGGAATCGATAGCCAGGCCAAAGGAAGGCTAAGCTCAGCCTCGGGTCTTCCTGGGCGACAGGAGCCAAGCAGGGGTCCGAGGGGAGAGGCGTCGCTTCCTGGCAAGCGTCTGCCTGCAGCTGACCTGGGGGGGGGGTCCCCCTGGCTGAGGGTGGGACCAGGCTGTCAGCATCGCCCTAGAGCCAGTGCACCAACTGGACTCATGCACCTCAACCCCGACTGGGCTAGGCGAGCTGGGTAGCACCGCCAGAGACCTCCTTTCCCACAGGAACAGGTCACAGTGCTGTGGACTCACAGCTCAGAGCTGAGAGCACCGGATTCACTGTCTCAGTAATACAGTCGTTGCGCAGCAGAGTTTTGCAGAGTCTTGCAGAGTATAAACCACTCGGAGAGCAGCTCTGTAGAATATCTTCCTTTTATTCTGTAACTACAACTATGATACAAAACTATATACAGAGTTGAATATTCTAAGCATAAATCAATGCTACACTGAGAGTCTGCAGCTGCTCTAACAGCAATCTTATCTCTAGGATCTCCAACACTCTCACTCTCTCCGATACACTGACTGACTGACTCTCTCTCACACACACAGATATGTTGCTGGGCAGAATAAGTAGATAGGCAGGACACGCCTCCTTCTCTCTGGAGAGTCAGCAGAGACCATCAGGAGATGATCAGGAGATTCTTGGGTATGGGAGGGGTGAAATCTCCTCACAGGCACCTGTCCATTTCCTGGTGTCCTGTGGCCTCTGGTGATTCAGAGAGACTGGCAGGGGCTGCCAAGGCAGAGCCAGGGGCTCGTATGCCAAGGGCACTCCTGAGGGGCACCCTGGCCTCCTTGAATCCGCTGCTTTTAGGATTTGGCACGTTTTCTAGTTACTGTGTGAGATGGGGAGAGGTGCCCAATTGAGGCAGGGGCTGGAAAGGGAGAGCCAGGAGTGCAGCTGAGCATCCTAGAATGGTAGAGTTGGAAGGGACCCTGGGGGTCATCCAGACCAGCCCCCTGTGATACAGGAATCTCAGCTCAAGCATCCATGACGGGTGGCCATTCAACCTCTGCTGAAAAACCCCCAAGGAAGGAGAGGCCCCCACCTCCCCAGGGAGTCCGTTCCACTGCCAGCTCTCCTCATCAAAAAACTCTTCCGGATGTTGAGTCGGAAAATCGCCCTTTAGTGCCAAATTTGCTATCTGATGTAATTTAACCCTAAAGAGAGTTTTCCCTGGGGAAGGAGCGGGGCAGGGGCTTGCACCCGTGTTTTCTGGGCACATGGAAGTGAGGGGGAATCCTCAATATCCCCTGCGTGTGTGCTTGTGGAAATGGACTGTGGGAGCTGAAGAGGGGCAGCTTCCATGCTCCCCCCTCCCCAAACTTGCAGTCCTTGCCTTTTGACAGAGCAAGTGGTGTCAGGGGTCGCATCCTGACTAAGCCAGGCAGCTTTGCAGCTGGCAGCAGCAGAGGCTGCCTTGCCGTGTGCCTCAACGGGCTCCAGCAGCAGCAGATGCTCAAAGCAGCTTAAAGGTAACAAGGCCTTTATCTCTCCTCTTCCTAGAAAACAAAATTGAGGAATTAGTGTGGCCCACAGCCTGATAAGGCAGCAGGCAGGAAGATTTACTCTGTGTGTTTGTATGAGGGGGGTGTCTGTCCTGCAGCGGCTTCTCACTGGACAGGAAGCAGGAGGGGCTGGGTCAGGACCAGAGTGGATAATGGGGGCTGGTGGAGGGGCAGCAGGAGAGGAAGTCCTGGCATCCGGGTCCAGTTTAGGCCGGGGGGGGGGGAGACGAAGCTTCCCTGTTCACTTTCTCAAGGCCAAGGGCACTGGGACCTCTTCCTGCCTCCCAGGGAACAGGCTGGTGCCCCCATCTGAGTCCTGCAAGAAGGGCCTCTTCCCGGGAGTCTCCTCTTGGGGAGCCCATCAAGCCCCCTCTGCAAGCTGCTCCAGATGCGCCAGGCAGAGCCCAGAGGAGTCTCCCGAGAGAGCTTTGGCAGAGACAGATGTGCTCAGCAAGCGAGATCTCTGTGCTCCCACCCCAGGAGAGAGATCCATCTTCTGAGCCTTTGCCACAGGGAAGGGCCTCCCCCTCCCCCCCGGGCAGTGCCAAGGCTGCGGGTGCTTCTGAGCTCCTGCCTGGTACAGATGCCCTGACCCCCTGCATCACGAGGATAATGGGGGCACAGGACACCTTCCACATACGGTGCTCACGCCAGAGAGCCGCACACAAAAAAGGACATTCTGGGATTGAAACAGAAGCCAGGATTTGCTGCTTTGATCTGGGATGTGCCGCTTAAAAGGGACAGTTGGCTGGGCTGCGCTTGACCTGGCCCTCGCCTGCCCCAGGGACAAGCACGGAGGTGCCCAGAACTTTGCATCTGGAGGCACCTGCCATCGCTGCCCCCCTCCTGGCACCAGGTGCCCGTTCTGGGAGCCTCTTGCAGGGCTTGTGTGCACAAAAACACCCAACCCCTTTTGCGCAAGGGGTGCATGAGGAAGTCATCTGCAGGCGGGTGGAGCAGCGAAGGCAGGCTGGGCTGGTGGAAGGAGCTGCTGCCGTGGTGAGCTGAGCTGAAAAGCAAACAGCTTCTCCCAGCCTTGAAAGGCAAACAGACCATGAGACGGAGGGATGGCTCAGGTGGGCAGGGGGCACAAAGAGGCAGGCGGATCTGCCATGAAATACGGAAGCTTCTGCTTCAAGGCCCCAAATCCCAGAGGAGCCCCAGAAGCGACTTCGGTCCACACTGCTTTTAAAAAATGGGTCTAGTAGACACAATTTGAGTCTCATGACTCATTGATTTATTTTTTGTGGTACATATTTCAACGATCTCAGAGTCTGAGAGTGAGTAACACAGATGTTGCAATGGTCGTTGAAGGAGTTAGCAGTGGTTGCCCAGACCTCGTTGCTGGTTGCAAAGGGGCCCCCACAACAGTTCAAGACCCCCAAAATGTAGGTCTGCCACTGCAAAAAGGGTCGAGAGTAGGAACTCTGCAGTGCTCCTACTCCAGGAACCGGACCCAAAGGAAGCCAAGCAAACCTCTTGACCAGGAAGTGGAGGCTTTGCTCAGGATACAGCCAGGCAGGCAGAATGGGGAACCCCAGGAGCAAATCTCCCCATCTTGCCAGCCCCTGCCCCTGCCAACCCATTCGGAGCAGAATCCTCGAGGCCCAGAGGCCATTCACCTCTCCCAGGAAGTAAGGACATAAGCAGAGCCTCTGGATCAGGCCCAAAGGGGCCCATCTAGTCCAGCATCCTGTTCTCACTGTGGCACAGGATTTGAGCACAAGTGCCGCTCAAGGCGAGGCTTAGCATGGCCAAGTCCCCCAATGCGCCTGTGCATTGGAGAGGCTGGTTGGCCGTGATGTGCTTCCTGAAGCATCGCCATCCATCCTCCATCCGAAGGTCCCAGGACACATTGTGCGCACATCACCATAACAAGAGGGAGAAAGAGGGATGGCTCCACCTCTTGGGCTCTGCCCTGCCTTGCTCTACATGAGAAGGGTCTGTGCTGGATCAGGCCAGTCAGCCTCCTGCTCCCCCAGGGGCCAGACAGAAGCCCCAGAGCAGGACTCAAGAGCAACCAGGATTGAGAAGCATCGCTGCCTCCAGCTGGGGAGCCCCTACGGCGCTCTGCTCCAGGCATTTGTCTCATCCTTTCTTAAAGTCAAGGGGGAGGGAGTTCCACAGTTGAACTCTGCGCTGTGTGAAGGAGGACTTTCTTTTATCTGTCCTGAATTGTCTTTTGCCATTTCTTCTGCTGAGATGAGAAGGGTGTGTGTGTGTGTGTGTGTGTGTGTTGGGGGTGGGGCTGCTGCAGCCACAAGAGCCCCATTTCGCAAGTTAGAGGCTGCCGTTTGGGTCACTGAGCTGCCACCACCCCCAGCAGCTGCCCTGAGGATGTCTCCCAATGCCTTTGCAGGGAGATTCTCAGCACATGCCCCCCCCCCTTCTCTGCCTGGTCGGACTGGCCCAGGGGCAGAAGTCTGTCCATCTGCCCACCACCTCCAACAGGGACGTGAGCTGCTGCTAAACACACACACACACACACACACCCAACAAGCAAGCAGCTCTCCTTCCCAGCCTCTCCGACACGCCTCCGTCATTCCAGCCAAACTGCCTGACACGCTCAGCCTGTGGCTCTTCTGAGGAGGGAAGCACCCAGGGAAGGGCAGCCGTGGGGGGGGTGTGCAGTTTAACCCTCCAGTGCACAGGCTGGAGAAAACACAGGGGGGCTCTGCCCTCCATAACCCCCTCCCCATGGCCCTCCCTTCCCCTGTGCTGCTGGGGGCTGTCAATCCATCGACTGGGGTACCTCTGACATTAAGAAGCCAGCCGTTAAGATGATCACATTTAGCCGTAATGGAGCACAGATTGTGTTGACATTTGGAAAGTCACCCAGCGCAGAAGCCGCCTGCCTCCTCTTTCTCTCGTGCAGCAGCAACAAAGCGGAGATTGGGAAGGCTGGGCCCAAGATGGCCACGTTTTCTCCTGAAAAGTGGGGATGGTCAGCGCAGTTAGGCAGCGCAGACAGGACTGAGCTATAGGTGGTTCCAGGCTTTGTCTCGGGACAAGGCAACGTCCCATGGTCCTTTCCAAAGTCTTGCAAAGGAGGCCAATACGGCTGTTCCCCTGCGGCAGGGATGGCTGTGTGGGAAGTAGTGAGTTTGTGGTCAAGGCAAGAGCCCAATGGTGGGAGGGAGGCCCCGGGCAGCACCTGAGGCCGGCAGAGGCGGAAATGGCCAAGACCCGCTTCCTGGAAGCCAAGAGGCCTCTTGGGACCCCTGCCTGCCTCTTTGGCTACTGGAGTTTTTCTCCAATGCTGTGCTCCTTGAGGTCCAGCTCTGCCCCCAGGACTGATCTTGCCCCAAAGCCAAGGGCAGCTGCCGCCTCCAAACTCCATCTCTCTTGGTATTATTGAAATGTCAGATGTAAAAAAGGTTTCCGGAGCAAGATGAGTGTTTTTGTGTTTGTGATTTTTTTGGTCTTGTGCTGGAGATGCATTGCAAGGTGTCAGACTAAGTGACTCTTGGGGTCCCTTCCTACTCTGAAATTCCACGTGGTGATCGCCCTGCTATTGCAAAGAACCAAGATGGCTGGCTGTGAACAGGCGTGCGTTGCTTGTATGCAGACTCACCCTCCAAACGCGGCTGCTGTGAACCTCCTGCTCTCACCCCCACTTCCCTCCCTCTATGGTTTGTCTCATGTAGGGAAGTGAGAGCTGGACCATCAAGAAGGCTGATCGCCGAAGAATGGATGCTTTTGAATTCTGGTGCTGGAGGAGACTCTTGAGAGTCCCATGGACTGCAAGAAGATCAAACCTCTCCATTCTGAAGGAAATCAGCCCTGAGTGCTGATGGACAGATCCTGAAGCTGAGGCTCCAAGACTTTGGCCACCTCAGGAGAAGAGAAGACTCCCTGGAAAAGACCCTGATGTTGGGGAAGATGGAGGGCACAAGAAGAAGGGGACGACAGAGGACGAGATGGTGGGACAGTGTTCTTGAAGCTACCAGCGTGAGTTTGACCAAACTGTGGGAGGCAGTGGAAGACAGGAGGGCCTGGTGTGCTCTGGTCCAGGGGGTCACGAAGAGGCGGACACAACTAAACGACTAAACAACAATGGTCTGTTTCAGAGTGGAAGATCCTGCAGGCAGGGACCTTTTCCCGCCTGTGTAAAAAGAAGCCGGGTGCCCTGTCTGCTGACTTTGCCGCAAGCCTTCAAGACCAGGGTGGGTGGGGCCCTTTAACCAAGCCCATCAGTGCCCCCCTTCATCAGGGAGGGAGATGGGAATGGTGGGGCAGGAGGCAATGTCTCCCCAGGGTCCCTCTGCCCAGCACCCAGCACACCGTGGGCTCTCTCCCTGAGACTTCACAGCAAGAAGGAGGGTGTGGAGTTGGCAGTGGCACAGCTGACTTGGTGGGCTCTCCTCCAGCCCTGGCATTGCCCCAATGCAGCCAGTCTCTGGCACCGGCTGTCCTTCAGTGTTCCCACACCCAGCAGGGCAGGAGGAGCCTGTGGACAGCGGAGGAATTACCTGAAATGAACTGATTAATCTCTTTAAATAACTGTGACCCCCCCCCCACCCCCAAGTTAATCTACTCTAAATGGTTGGAGAGCTATTCTTGGGCTCCAATCAATATGGGGTGCCTGCTTTTCATATGTAATTCTCAGTAATTGCAGGAGCCTTTCTGGAGAAAATGACATTGTAGAAGCAGCCGGGAGGCCAGCAGGAGGAAGACCGGGATCAATTAGCTCGCTGCTCCCTGTGCCTGTCAGGTGCACAGAGGAATTGGGGAGGGGGAGAGGAACATGGAGGCCCCTTGAGGCTGTGGTGAAGGAGCACCTGGAATGGGCATCAGGTGCTGGGGGTGAGGGAGAGAGGCAGCCGGAGGGCAGCGGGGGAGGGGAGGCCGACGGGTCACTCTGCCCCCCAACTCCGGTTCCTGCAGACCCTCCTCTGCTGCAGCGCTCCCAAGCAAACACCTTGAGCAACAGACCTGCCCTCCTTCTGCCACCACCAGGGCTGCCCAGTCGCAAATTCCATGCCCACAGCTCACACACCCAGGTACCCAGTGCCGAGTCTGGCAGCTGCGGAAGCTGAGCGTCTGTCTGACAAATGTGTTGATTCCTGAAGACCAGAGTAGAGGCTGGCCAGAAACAAAGGCAGGAGAGCAGCTGAGTTGAAAACCAAGCAGGGCTGGAGGATGCAGGCTGCCCACACGCCAAGCTCCAGGTGGGAAGGGAAGCTGGACTTATTTACAACGCTGAACAGAGAACAAACGGCAGCAGGTGGATAAAACGGTCTGCCGGGTTTTAAAGGAGCAAACTGTCGCCATCAGCTCAGGCCAGCAACCTGCGTCCTCCACACAAGGGCACTGGAGACCCAGAAGGGAGCGCTGGCCGCAGGATTCTGCACCCTGAAATATCCCACCAAGCTGCTAGTTCTTACGGTGTTGGGCAGAGAGCGCTTGGGAACTCGCTGAAGGCAGGGGAAGGTTTGGGGCTGGCACAGCCGGTTCCCCCTCACCCCTGATGGAAAATAAAGGGTGCCTGCTAAGGGCCCATGGGAGGAGCTGAGTGGGGCCCAGAGAATTCTCCTTCCCAGAATCCCCCAGGGCCTCTGGTCCTGGTTGGAGGACAAGAGACACCTCCAGCGAAGGAGTCTGCCACCTTCTGGGCAGGCTGCCTTGGGCACTGGCTGTTTTCCTGTGCCACGGCTTCAGGTGCCCACTCACCATCCACACAGCAGTTCCTGCCATCGCAGGAGGAGGAGTGGCTTAGCCATGTGGCAGCCTGATGAATATTCTGCCTGGTGAGCTCCAGCTATCGCCCTAGTCGTGCCCCCTCCCTTGAAGCCGCTGTGCCCCCTCCCCTCTGCCATCCTGCTGGAGCTCAGGGGGTCAAGTGCCACCCGAGTCCTGAGCCGAGGGCATGGAGGGCGCTGGGCCAAGGCAAAGCTGCTGGTTGCCTGGCTCTGAGCAGAGAGCCATTTCTCTCTTTCCCCCCCCTCCACTGCCGGGGAGGGAGGGGGCCTGCCTGCGGAGAGGGAATCCTTTGCGCCTCCATCAGCCATTGTTCAGCCAGACTGTAATTTTCCAGGATGTCATTCTAATTCCGGAGGGGAAGCTTATTACTTGTGATCTCCCCATAAAGAAACTCGATGACTTACGAGGGGATGTCACTGCCTTGCCTCTCAATCCATCACACGGGGGCCGCAGGCCTGCTCTCCTGAGGGTCTGCAGGGGGAGAGTGACACGGGGGCGGGGGGGGTTGCCATCTGCAGAGCTTCTGCCACGCTCCTCGTGCCTCAACGCAACATCATCGGGCTGCCGGGCTCCAGTACAGATCCTGGCGCTTCTACGGCGGCCAGACGGGGCTCTGCCACAGAACAGCACCACTGCTGGGGGGAGATGGAGGCTCAGGCCTGGCTTGGAAGCAGAAGGTGGCCCTGGAGCCGGGCAAGGTGAGTCACAGGTCCTGGATCCTTAAACACACCCCGCTGGCTCCTAGGAACATGAGAAGAGTCCTGTCTCATAGTGGCCAGATACACCTAAGAACCTAGGAATCCAGATTGACTGCCTATGGACCTGGAGGTTCCATGTGAACACGCCAATGGCCCACCCGGTCCAGTGTCCTGCTCTCACCCACAGCAAACCACCAAGCAGGATCCGTGCACAAGAGTTCCAGCAATTAGCAAACCCCTGCAGGAGCAGGGGGCACGTTGAGCCCCGCAACTCTGAGCCACCCAGCTGGGCGGCAGTTTGGGCTGCCCCCCACTTGCTGCCCACCTGCAGGAGCCACAGGGTGCCCTCGGGGGTCCTCTGGCTTGTGGCCTGGCCTCTCAGGCACACCTGTTGACACACAGCTGCAGCGAATCTGTGGGGGGCACTCAGTGCAGCTGCGGCCAAACTCCTGCACCAGGCATGCAGCTGGGACTGCGGCGACATCGTCATTCTCAAAGCTCTTCTGGTCTCTGCAGCTGTTTGCTAATTGGTGCTAATGCGGGGAGCTCTGCTGGGGCTGCTCCAGGGACCCCATTAGGGGCTCCCACCCTCCCAGCCACCAATTACAGCTCTGCTTCCTCTGGTCCTGATTTCTGGGGGAAGAGAAGCAGGCAGTCTTCTTTGCCCTTGCCAAGACCGATGCCCTCGCCTTCATAGGGTCATAGTTGGAAGAGGTCCAGGGGCATCTAGTCCAGCCCCCTGCATCCCTGACAGAGGACCATCCAGCCTCTGCTTCAGAACCTCCAAGGAAGGAGAGTCCACCACCTTCCACTGTCCAACAGCTCTTGCCATCAGAAAGTTCTTCTTGCTGTTTAGTCGGAATCTCCTTTCCGTTGTTTTGGGCTTTCCCCCTGGAACAGCGGAAGAAAAGCCTGCTCCATCTTCCCTTTGACAGCCCTTCAGACACTTGAAGATGTCTTTTGTGTCGCCTCTCAAGTCTCCTCTTCTCCAGGCTAGGCCTCCCCAGCTCCCTCGGCCGTTCCTCATAAATAAGGTTTGGCTTCCAGACCCTCCATCATCCCGGCTGCCCTCCTCTGCGCACCTTCCAGCGTGTCAGTTTGCTGGAGGGGAACACAGTCTCATCAGTGACAAACGGGGGTCCATCTCCGGTGATGAAGCTGCTCTTTCTGGAGGAGCAGGACTTCATGGCAGGCAATGGACCAGTTATCTGGATAGAGGCGCCTCTCCCTCTCAGAACCACCATCTTGCCAGGAGTGGGAAGGAGCATGGAGAGACATTAAGTAGCACTGATGCTCAAAGCAGCTCTTCAGCCTTGCGGTGACCCTCTGAGATACTGGAAACTTGGGGGACGTGGAAGGGGGGCAATGAGAAGGGATTTGGATGTGGACTTCCCACAGCCAAGGCAATGGGGCCGACAGCAGCCTGCTTGCTCTTATGCTCCTCTTTGCAGGGGGGCAGGATGGGGGGCCTTGGAAGAGCCCTTACCTGGGAGGAGGGAGAAAAGAAAGGACATGGTTCCACTGTGTGTAGTTTAGCCATGGAACTCCTATAGGAGGAAGAGATGGCTTTCCAAGAGGATCAGCTTAGGAAAAAGAAGGGACTTTTTACCATATGTGGTGGGATTGTAGTAAAATTAAAAAATTATGGGAAATGATATATAATGAATTGAAAAAACTGTTCCAATTAACATTTGTAAAAAAGCCTGAAACATTTTTGTTAGGGATTGTAGCGAAAGACCTGCCAAGGAAATTGAAGAACATTTTCATGTATGCGACAACGGCGGCAAGAGTCTTGCACAAGGATGGAAGAAAGAAGAGATCCCGACCAAAGAACTGTGGCAAGAGGAACTGATGGACTATGCGGAATTGGCAAAATTGACACACAAACTGCGTGATAAGGACAACTGTGACTTTAAAGAAGAGTGGGAACCTTTTACAAAATACTTAAAGAAACAACAAACTGAATTGAACTCCTTGGCAGGTTTTGAATAAACATACACAAATTTATTATTGGTAACATATAGATAGATAAATCAAGGATCTTTACAATTTTACAACATGCAGAGATTAATATGTGCTGAGAAATCAGAGAGAGGAGCTGAGGGAAGTCTGGGGTGGGAGGGTGGGTTTCTGGTTTGGGGAGGGTGGAAGGAAAAATAGGGGGCGGTGAAATGAGGATGATATGTTTTTGATAAATGGTTATGTTGAAATTCTTAATAAAAAATAATAAAATAATAAATAAATTAATAAATTTGGATTTGATATCCCGCCTTTCACTTCCCTTCAGGAGTCTCAAAGCGGCTCACATTCTCCTTTCCCTTCCTCTCCAACAAACACTCTGTGAGGTGAGTGAGGCTGAGAGACTTCAGAGAAGTGTGACTGGCCCAAGGTCACCCAGCAGCTGCATGTGGAGGAGCGGGGAAGCGAACCCGGTTCCCCAGATTACGAGTCTACTGCTCTTAACCACTACCCCACACTGGCTCTCTAATAATAAAAAGAGGATCAGCTCAGCCATCTTGGCTCAGCTCTGCCTCCACAGTTAGGGACAGCGATGCTTCTCAAATCAGCTTCTCAAATCAGCTGCTGGAAATGCCAGGAAGGGAGAGTTGCTCTTGTTCTCCCATTCTGTTTGTGGGTTTCCCTTGGGGGCATCTGGTGAGAACAGGAGGCTGGGCTGGATGACAGACCATGGGCCTCACCCAGCAGGACCTTCTTAGGGTCTTAGAGTCATAGAATCACAGAATTGTAGGGCTGGACGTGTTAAGGAAAAAATCCTGGGGTACGGTACCCCTGAGGGTCATCTAGTCCAACCCCCTGCAACACAGGAATCCCATTGGACAGATGGCTGATTCTCTGCTCAACAACCTTCAGTGACTATGCCAAATTGGGAAAAACTGACGGGGAAAATCCAGAACCAGCAGGATCAGACTTTTCTGAAAGACTGGAACAAATTTTTGTTATACTTGAAAGACAATTGTAAACAATTAATATCACTAGTAGGGTTACAAGAAGTTTTGTAAGGTTAAAACTATTGCTTATTACATTATAGTTAATTTAGTAGTTACACAAGATTGTGATTTAATAGTAATAAGAAATATAGGAAAATGCAAGTCTCCAGAGAATCTCTGCTGGGGGGGCGGCCTTGCTCACCTGCCCAGGCTGCTGCCTCTCCTGCTTCCCACCCCATGCATTATCCTCCTGGCGGGCTGGGGGGGGGGGATGCACTTCCATTAAATAAAAGGCAGGAAGACCTCCCCCAAAAGAACCAAGCTTTTTGTGATGAGTGATGACCAGCCATCCAGCTGAATCACCCAACAGTAACAGCAGCCACTTACACCACATTTGCATATTTGTTTAATATAAAATTATGGCTGTTCAAAGGCCGATAATTAATTGCCCGCCACATCTCTCCCCCCTCCCCTCCCCTCCCAAGCTCTTTTCCTGCTTACTCAGCACAATCCCCCCCCCCCACTGCCAGGTCCCTTTTCCGTGGGGCTGCGCAGAGCGATAAATATGCGCTTATTGTGTGTGTGTTGCGTCGGCTGCTGGTGTCAGGAGGAATAATCATGGCCAGCCCCGCAGAAAGCAGACATATTTATGCCTGGACCGGGGGCCATGGCCACGATTTATGGTCACCGAGGCGTCCCAAGAGAGGGCTGGGTGGCTTCTGCAGTTGTGAGGGAGGGGGCCTTGGGGGGACATGAGCTCAAGGGCATGCCAGAGGGGGAGAACAGGGCAACCCATAATACTATAGAACCACAGAATTGTAGAGTTGCACCCATCTCTTCCAAGTGCCTGCAATCTTAATGTAGGTGGTCAGTTGCTGGAGGGGCAGAAAGGGCAGGGGGAAGCCAGGGCCCAGGGAGCATTCAAACAGGCGGGTGGGGTTGTTACCAGAATTTATGCAAAGGTTGGGGGGAGGAAGGAGTTTGCCCCTCCAGCGGACATCATTCACACCCACATCCACTACCAAAATCAACACAATCACTCCTGCATCTGTCCCCACAATATCCGCCCTCCCTTCCCCACAGGTGGGCAGGGTTTGTGGCACCGAGTGGGGCTCACCTGGGCGGGTGGCACCTACCTGCTTGAGCCGGCCTTTGACCTGCCCTCGGCCAGGGAGGACAATGGACGGCCGGCTGGGGGTGGGCCTAAGACCAAAAGAAAAGAGGATGACTCTGGTGCTTAAGCCTCTTTTGCTGTTCTTCCTTCATCACACAGAAGAAGAAGAAGAAGAGTTTGGATTTGATATCCTGCTTTATCACTACCCGAAGGAGTCTCAAAGCCGCTCACATTCTCCTTTCCCTCCCCCCCCCATAACAAACACTCTGTGAGGTGAGTGGGGCTGAGAGACTTCAGAGAAGTGCGACTGGCCCAAGGTCACCCAGCAGCTGCAGGTGGAGGAGCGGGGAAGTGAACCTGGTTCACCAGATTACAAGTCCACTGCTCTTAACCGCTACACCATTCAAAGGGCCTCCGCTGCACATTACCAAATGTGACAATTCACTGATAGATCTATCTATGTACTGGCTCAATGGGAAAACTTTCAGATTTCTGCCATTCCAACTTTGTTCTGCTCAGGGGGCTACCGAAGGGGGGGACTTGGGACACGAGGAAAGGCAGCCATAACCCCCCAAACCTGAGAAGAGGTACTCAGCAGCCTCTTGCGCAAGAGATAATCACTGGCATCCTGGCAGATGGGTACCAGACAGGTAGCCATCCCACAGACAATGGCAAACTGTCCAGAAATGGTCAGGACAAAGGAGGGTGATTACCTTGACCAGGAAGACAGGAACTTGTAAATGTTTTCCTTTGCATCACTTGATAGATTCAGGTAGGTAGCTGTGTTGTTCTGACACAGTTGAAATAATTTTTTTTTTTAATGTCCAGTAGTTGGTCTCTAAGGTGCTACTGGACAATTATTATTTTTTTATTTATTTCAATCACTTGATAGGTGTGAGGTGGAGGTCAAGAGAGGGATGGGGACAAACGTGACACTCAGGTTTCTGTCACCAGACCCTCCCAGTTTGTGATGTAGGGATGATGTATGTGTGATGCTACATTGGGGTGCTGTGGGTAAAAAAGGGAAAACTTCTAAAAAGGGGGGGCCATCCTTTGTTCTGGGCTTCTTCTTGCTTCTTCCATGCGGTGGGTGGGAGTCCTGTTGCAACAGTCTTTGACTAAAGACCAAGCCTACAGGCTGCTGTTTTGCTCCTATTTCTTGGCTGCTGTTTTGGTTTGGCAATCCAAGTGAGCCCAGGAAATTCCCTTTAACAGGGTGCAGCCCTGCAAGATCTGCCGCGCATGATTCTGCTGCTCATGTGAAGATAAGAACGCAAGAAGAACCTGCTGGATGAGGCCAAGGACCCTCCAGGGTCAGCATCCTGTTCTCACAGGAGCCAACCAGATGCCAAATCGCAACCACAGGTGGCTCAAATCAGGATTCGAGCACAGGAGCCCCTCTCCTCCTGCGGTTTCCAGAAACCGGAATTCAGAAGCAGTGCTGCCACCAATGCGCTTCCCTTGTCAGGTGTCTGAGAACCTCTGGCCTCCTTGAGGCTGCCCTGCACACCTGGACTAAGTCTGGGCAGAGCAAAGGCTCCAGGTGTGTGAGAGCCTACCTGTGTCTCTGGAGGCTGCAGGCTGATGCTCTCTCAGCAAAAGGGGCAGATCTTGGGGCCTGATCCCGACATGGACTCAAGATGGCACCTCTGGGCCCAGTGCAAAGGGGTGAGGTTGGTACTGCCACCCCTGTCTGTGTGCAGGTCAGGCTTTCGGCTGATGAGGTCATTTATTTGGGGAGAACAGACCAGGACCGCTGAGGCCCATCTCTGCCTGCCTTGCAGCTGCAAGTGCAACTCTAGATGATGCTTTCAGGTACAGTATATATTGCCTTAATCTGAGAGCATTTAGCACTTCAAGCAAACCAAAACTATTATTCTTCAGGGGGCTGCAGAGCAGAGTAATGGTCTGTGAAGCCGCCATTCAGATTGCCGCTCTTTGCATTGAGCCAGAGGAGCCATTTCCCAGGGATGGGGGGGAGAGATGCCCCCCCCCACAGGCAACAAGCTGTCCTTGTCCCGTCTCATTCTCCTCGCTGAGTTCCTTCAAGTTTGCCTCCCCCCCCCCAGTGTAGTCAGGCAGCTGTGTTGGGACCCTGCAAGCGAAGCAGGGGGTGGCTGAGTGCTCCCCACCTTGGCTCTTGCTGGCCCCCCTCTCTGGCAGGGGCCTCTCAGGATGGGCAGGGGCAAAAAGGACATGCCAGTTGCAGAAGGGGGGGGGCAGGGAAAGAGGAGATGATACCTAGCCTGGAGAAAGTGAGCAGAGAATTTTTTCCCCTCCCTCTCTCATAACACTAGAACTTATGAAGCTGGAGGATGAAAGATTCGGGACAGATAAAATTCAAGCAGCGCAGACTGTGGAACTCCCTCCCACAGGAGGCAATGATGGCCATGAACTTGGATGGTTTTAAAAGAGGATTCAGCAAATTCATGGAGAAGGAGAGGGCTATTGATGGTGACAAGGCAGGCAGGCTCTGCCCTGCCAGTTAGAGGCCGTAAATGCTGCTGAATCCCAGTGGCTGGAAGCCCCAGGATGGGAGAAGGCTCTTGCGCTCGGATCCTGCTCGCAGGCTTCCCTTGGGGGCACCTGGTTGGCCACTGTGGGAACAGGATGCTGGAGGGACGAGGTGGGTCTTTTGACTTGACCCAGCTGCAGCCAGCTGCCCATCTGATGTCCTCCCAGGGGGGTCCTCTGCCCTCTCTCCTGTTGCTGCTCTGGACTGGCAACCCAGGGCGTCCTCCTTCGCCGCTGCATAAGGCCCAGGGCAATCCTCTGAGATGCCCCCAGTGTTGGGCAACCCACCTGTGGCTCCCTGGGTCCTGCATCTAAACTCTCCACTCTTTCAGAACTTGCATGCTTGGACCCCTTTCCTCACAAGGCAAGGAACTTCTGGATTTATTTTATTAAATTTACCGTATATTTCACCCCCTTCTTCCCAAGGGAGCCCAGGGCAGCAAGCAGCAAGCCTCTTAAAAACCAGTTCCAGGGAAGATGCAGGTGGGAAAGATCTCCACCTGAAAGGCTGTTTGGAAGAGGAAACTCTTCCCTCTGATAAGAGAGGAGACAAGCCTGCTGTAAACCGTCTCTGGTTGCTCTTTGGCTAAGGGGTCAGGCAGCTTCTGGTCTTTAGAAGTTGTGACACATCTTTGTTCTGGGTCCCCACTTCCTTGCAACAGAAAATAAAGATCTTTTTGGTGTTAAAAAGGCAGCAGAGGCGGCTCCAGGGGCAGCCATTGTGTAGGAAGAAGCTCCTGATAAGATGGTATCTCTCCTTAAAAGAGTTGTTGGAAGAGGAAAGCACAACAGAGATGGAGCCGGCCTGATATTCAAGGAGAGGGGACTCCAAAGGGTTGAGGTCACCACCCCTATTGTGTAAAATTGGCCTCCTGAGAAGATAGCACAAGCTGCGATCACTTCTGTAGGTGAGGGAGGGGGGAGACAACCTTTCAGGTCTCCTGGCCCCCAGGTCTATAGGGCTTTAATGTGTGTTTCTGTGTACAATAGAAAGGGGGGCGGCTGCACACAGAGAGAGGGACATTCACACCTGCAATCCACGAAGGGCCAGAGCTCAGTGATGGAGCATCTGCCTTCAAAGAATCACAGAATTGCAGAGTTGGAAGGAAGATTTTGCCCAATGTGGGGCTCAAACCCACAACCCTGAGATTATGAGTCTCATGCTCTACAGACAGGTCCCACATTCCGTCCCTACTGGAAGAGATTCCTGCCTGGAATCTTGGAGAGCCACTGCTGCCAATCTGCTTTCAGTGTGTGTGTGTCCCCCCCCCCCCCAGTTTGCAATGGCCACAGGCAACAAGAGCTTGTTGTGCCCCTTGTGTCGCTCAGCTGTGAGGGATCCTTTGTGGCTTCCCTGGTGGCAGAAGGCAACAGCCTAGGCATGAGATGCTCAAAGGCTCAGAAATTGCTCTCTCTCTTGCTCTCTCTGGAAGAAGGAGGCAAGACATGGTGGAGGCAAGAGAAGGATTGGGAAGCGGAGAGAGAGAGGCTCTTTCCCTCAGCAACAAAAGGGACCTGGGCCTGAGAGGATGTTGGCAGTTTCCGAATGCCAGAGACCTGGTGCCTGCTTTGCCCAGAGGCCGGCTGGCCGCTCTCTCTCTCTCTCATGGCTCCTTTTCCTAAGAGCATGAGAAAAGCCTCTTGGATCAGCCCAGCGTCCCAGCTGGTCCAGCCTCCTGCTCTCACAGTGGCCAGTCAGGTGCCCCAAGCAGAACATCCTGCACAGAGCCCTCTCCCCTCCTGGGGTTTCCTGCCAGAGCAGGGAGGCCATGGTTCCAGGTTGCGCCCCCACAGCAGGCACAGAGCCCTGGCAGCTGAGGAGCAGCAGCAGGTGGGTTGCTCTAGTGGTCAGGTGGATGGAGGCAGCAGGCGAGGAGCTTGTTGAAGGCTCCCTTCACCCTCCACATGGGCTCCACACATCCCCCCCCCCATTGCACATCCCCGGTTCAGCTGCTCAGTTCACCAGGGAGGCACAAGACTTGCCCCGTCCCGGGTGCCAGCAACCCACACTATGCCACTGTTTCCAGCAACTGCAAGCCTTGCCGCCTCTGAATGTGGAGGCAGAGCAGAGAATCCTGGCTAAGAGCCAGTCTCGCCTCCTCCTCCTCCTCGGATTTGCCTAATCCTCTTTTAAAGCCATCCAAGTCAGTGGCCATCACTGTCTCCTGTGGGAGGGAGTTCCATAGTTTAACTCTCTGCTTTGTGAAGAAGGCCTTCCTTTAATCTGTCCTGAATCTTCCAATATTCAGCTTCTTTGGGTGTCCACAACTCATAGCATTATAAGAGAGGGAGAAAACCTTTCCACTTTCTCTATTCCGTACATCATTTTATAAATTTCCACCAGACTCTCCCTTCCCTTTTCTCTGAAGTGAAAAGTCCCAAACGCTCTAACCCTTTTTCATATGGGGGTCACTCCCCCCTGCCCCATGATCATTTTAGTGGCCCTTTTCTGACCCTTTCCCACAAGATCCTTTTTGAGGCGAGGGGACTAGAACTGTCCACAGCCCCCATAGATTTGTAGAATGGCATTCCGACACGGAATGAGTCGAGAGCAATCCTTCCTTCCTCTCTTCTGAGGAGATGGAGAGAGCCATAAGGAAGCAGAGTGTATTTGTTGCTGCTGTGTCAGGAACCCTGCAGTCCTTTCCTGGGGCTCCTCCTGCCCAGCTGCTCCTGGGATCCAAATTCTGCACCTCCACCCTGACCTCAGAGCCGTCCTTCCTTCTGCCCTGGGAGCAGAAGCTAAGCCCCCGCTGTCCTTGGAGTCGGATGCCCCAGAGGTTTGCAGCTGACCCTCTTCTGGAGCCTCTGGGAAGTTCTCTGCCTCTGGCAGTCACTTGAGCGAGGCTGGGGGGCTCTTCAGCCATCATTTCGCGGCAGGAGGCTTGGCAATTATTTCTTGAGCTGATTAGGGCTGATTACCACCCTACCACCCACCAGCCACACAAGTGGGGTGAGGCGGAGGGTAGAGGAAGGGAAGGCAAGGGCCCCGAGGAGCTCTCCTGCAGCTGCCGGCGGGGCCTCCCCCCCCCCAGAGCCCAGGACGGCTTCACAGCTTCTCCTTTCTGGCTGCCACACTTTCCTCCTCCTCCTCCTCCTCCTCCTCCTGGACCACCACATGGAACCCAAGAACTGGGCTCTGACATCTTCAAGAACACACGCTTAGCAGCACTCTCAATAAATCACAGAAGTGTAGAGTTGGAGGGGACCCCAATGATCATCTAGTCCAGGGACAGCCAACTTCCAAGAGAATGTGATCTACTCACACAATTAAAAACTGGCAGGTCAAAGTTGTTGAGATTTTTTAGGGAGGAAAATCCCGTTTTTTTGTGGGGGGGATCAGGGCGAAGGAATAAATAAAAAATGGCGCTCACCAAGAGATCACTAATGAAACAGTCAGCCTTGCAAAGAGAGCTCCATCTTCCGGTATAGCAATTTAGAGGGGGGGGGGGCAGATGGAAGAGCCGGTGATTGACTGCAATCTACCAAAACCTCCCAGTAGATTGCAATTGACCTGTTGGACATCCCTGATATGCAGTTGTCCCATATGGGGACCAAACCAGATCAGTTCTGTGTGATCTGGCTCTCCACAGTCTTTGATACAAGAGACTGGGATGGGCATCCTCCTTTGTTTCCCGTTGGTGCAGCCGATGGAGCTTCCTGCTGAAATCCAAACTGCATACCTGCTCCTTCAGATAAAGTGCAGCTCTGTCATGGGCATAGAAGCTGCAGGGCCCAAGAACCGCTCAGCCACAGTTGTGTCTCCCCGGATTCAGCTTCCTGGCCCTCATCCAGCACACCAGGCAGTGGTCCAGGGTCTGTACAGCCACGCTTAATTCAGATGTAACAGAGAAATAGAGTTGTGGCTCATCAGCCTACTGGTGACACCCAGCTACAAAGCCCCTAAAAGGACAGCTCCCAGTAGCTTCCTAGAGATGTTAAGCAGCGCTGGAGACAAGGCGGTCCTCTGTGCGCGTTCCCTCCCATGGCACAGTTGCCAGGGGGCTGAGAGGCAGCAACTCCATGCTGCTCTCTGAAATCGGAACCACTGCAGCCCCCAGTCCCCAATTCATGGAGCTGCTCCAGGCAGATTCAGCTTTGGTGTCCAAAGCTGCTGAGAAAGTGAGAAAGAGCAACAGGGTGGCCCTGCCTGTGCTCCTCTCCTGGTCAAGGCCATCCATGAAAGAAGCCAAGGCTGATCCAGTTCCCAAACAGAGCCTGAACCAAGGCTGGACCATCAGCTCCCCCAGAAGTGCCTGTGATTGCGCCACCGTTGTCCCCTCAAGCATCCTGCTGTGCTGCCAAATACAGAAGTTCTTTCCAAGGATATCAGGACAAAAGGAATGAGGAGGTGGAAGGGGAACCAAAACAGTTTTATTAACAAATAAACAGCAGGCATGCAAAGCATAACATAAAACATACCCGACAGGGGCTACCCAATCTCCCCTCCAGCTGCCCGGAGCCCCAGCTAGAGCAGCAGGAGAAAGACCCCAACCATCAGTCTCCCAGCGTCAGGTCCTTTGATCTGGGCCCCTCCCACCTATGGCTTTTATAGCCTGCCTGGATGTAATCCAGTGCACCTGGCATTACTCATAATGAGCCCAGGACCCTGAGATGGAACTAATACAGAGCAGCCGAGAGTCTCCCACTACCTGCAGCCGGCATCCAGCCAGCACCTGCAAGAACCCAGAAGAACCCAGGAAACTCCTGACAGGTGTGTGAAACACCAGAATCAAACTGGAGGTGTTAAAGGGAAAGGGACATGCCACCTAACTCCTCGAAATACAATTGTCTTCCACATTTCCACTACACCTGCCCAAGGAGAGGGGATTAATGATGGGCGGGTAGTTGAGAAATGTCTCTGGGTTCAGGATGGACTTATTCAGGAGCAGACGCCCTGGCAGGCACTGCTCTGCTGGAGAGCCATAAGAACATCAGGAGAGCATCTGTTGGATCAGGGCCAATGGCCCATCTAGCAGAGCATCCTGTTCTCACAAGGGGAAATTTGCGCAGGGGAACAGCTCTCCCCTCCTGAGGTTTGCAGCAACTAGTAAGAAAGTTAGCAAGCTCTTTTAGCCATGCACTTTTTATTAATACCCCGCAGGCCTCCCTCAGGGCCTTGACAGGAAAAGTGGGGCAGCAATTACTAGAGGTATGGAGGAGCCAGAGGAGGCTGGCCGGTGGGGAGGGCGAGAGCAGAGCCTCCCTCCCTTCCTGGCAGGTGGGGGGCTCTTGGGGACCAGCGGGGGGGGGGGCTGGCTCCACGGCTGCTGCTTTTATGCTTCGCCAACCTCCCTGCCGCCCCCTCCCTCCTGGGAAGCAGCAGCAGCAACCCCCACCTGCCAGGAAGCAGGTAACATCTCAGATCCACCCTGCGTGGCAAACGGCTTCTGGAGAAAAAACACACACACATAAAACAGTGTCTCAAAAGCCACATGCTTGTAAAGCCCTCGTTCCCATGGAAACCTATTGTCAATAAGGCTAAACAATTTTTCTTTTTCCATACAAAAATACCGTAACGTACATATTGCCTCGAAGCAGCTCAAAAAACATTCAAGGTAAGAATCCCGAGGAACCTGCGGAAAAATACTCTGATAAGAAAAATTCTGGGGTGAGAGACTACTCAACGGCCCTGCCTGCGGGTCTATGAAGTCAGTAAAAGAAGGAAGTTCCAGCCGAGTAATTTGGAGCAAAACAGCGGTCAGTAGACCATGATCTTTATTGTTGCGCAACAGGTCCCCCCCAGGAGTAAGAACCCCCAGCGTGGGGTGACCTCCTCTTTTAAAACTTCCCAAAATCACCCAGAATACAGTTCGTACAGCATCACTGATACATCCTCCTTACATCCCTGACATGTCACAAAAGGGGAGGGGTAGACAGGGGTTACACTAGTTCAACCTTGGCAAACGTGTCCAGTCACTTCTCTTAACACCTCTCAAGTACCTATCACCAAAGAAAAATAGAACCCTTTACATATCCTTGTCCAGGGGCAAGTCTGGGGATGAGCTCTTGGGATTTTATGGTCAGCCATCAGCTCAGCGATTGCCACCCTTGAGCACTCCCTGGGTGGGCTGCTGTGTATGTGACCTCACATTTGAGGGATTATGGCAGGAGAGAAAGGTAAAGGAGTCCTTTCCTCTATGGCCAAAATGGCGTTGGAATGAAGAGAATTGGCCAAACTACTGATTTTATATGAATTTATAAAGCTAGGTATCTTCCCTGAGCTGTCAAGTCAAAAGGATACATTCAAGCATAATATTTGTAACATTGTAACAACTTTAAAGATGTGCCCCCCCCCGTCATTTCCATAACAATGCCAAGGTTTGTTTCAGGCTGCTGCAAGTCTGGGTTGGACCTCTGGCCAACCAGACTGGGCCAAGAGACACTTCTGAAGTGCCTTCTATCAGACAATCATTGCAACCAAAAAACTCACCCCTTTTCTTGCTGTTGTTGTTTAGTGGTTTAGTCGTGCAAAGGAAAGGGCAGGAGGGAGGGTGGCAAGGCAGATCTCAAGGGCAGAGCAGCAGCACAGGCAAAGAAGAGATGCCCACCTGCCCATCAGAAAGGAGAGGGGCATCTTTCTGGGAAATGATATATAAGGAGATGGAAAAAATGTTGAAATATACATTTATTAAGAAACCAGAAGCATTTTTTACTTGGCATTGTGTTGTTGTTGTTTAGTCGTTTAGTTGTGTCCGACTCTTGGTGACCCCCTGGACCAGAGCACACCAGGCCCTCCTGCCTTCCACTGCCTCCCGCAGTTTGGTCAGACTGATGCTGGTAGCTTCGAGGACATTATCCAACCATCTCGTCCTCTGTCGTCCCCTTCTCCTTGTGCCCTCTATCTTTCCCAACATCAGGGTCTTTTCCAGGGAGTCTTCTCTTCTCATGAGGTGGCCAAAGTCTTGGAGCCTCAGCTTCAGGATCTGTCCTTCCAGTGAGCACTCAGGGCTGATTTCCTTCAGAATGGAGAGGTTTGATCTTCTTGCAGCAATATTTTGGCTAAAAGATTAAAAAGAGTGCTGCTGGAAGAGATACATAAAGACCAAACAGGCTTTCTCCCGGGTAGACATCTATCCAATAATGTGAGAAACATAATCAACATTTTAGAAAAATTACAAGTGAATATAAATACTAAAGCAGTTTTAATATTTGTGGACGCGGAGAAAGCCTTTGACAACATTTCTTGGAGTTTTATGAAGAAGAACTTGCAGGGTATGGGGGTAGGCCAAGGTTTTGAAAACGGTATAGGTGCAATATATTCTGAACAAAAGGCTAAATTAATTGTAAATAATGTGGTTACGGAAGAATTTAAGATAGAAAAAGGGACACAACAAGGTTGCCCAATCTCCCCATTGCTTTTTATATCGGTCCTGGAGGTTTTGCTGAATATGATAAGAAGGGAACAGTTGGTTAAAGGTATACAGGTCGGAGCCAAACAGTACAAATTGAGAGTATTTGCAGATGACTTAGTATTGACGTTACAGGAGCCAGAATCTAGTACCAAAAGGGTTTTAGAACTGATTCAAGAATTTGGTCAGGTTGCAGGGTTTAAACTGAATAAGTCAAAAACCAAGGTTTTAGAGAAAAACTTAACACCAATTGAGAGAGAGAGGTTTCAGAATGAGACAGGTTTAACAGTGGTTAAGAAAGTCAAATACTTGGGGATTAACATGACAGCAAAAAATGGGAATTTATTTAAAGACAACTATGAAAAATGCTGGGCTGAAGTGAAAAAGATTTAGAAATTTGGTCAAATTTGAAGCTTTCACTGCTGGGCCGTATTGCTGCAATAAAAATGAATGTATTGCCTAGAATGCTGTTTTTGTTTCAAACATTGCAAATTGTGGACAAAATGGACTGTTTCAAGAAGTGGCAGAGAGATATTTCTAGATTTGTCTGGCAGGGCAAGAAGCCTAGAATAAAATTTAAAATACTAACAGATGTAAAGGAAAGAGGTGGATTTGCCCTGCCAGACTTTAAACTTTACTATGAATCAGCAGCTTTTTGCTGGTTGAAAGAATGGCTGCTTCTCGAAAAGACAGACATTTTGGATTTAGAAGGTTTTAACAACGTATTTGGATGGCATGCATATCTGTGGTATGATAAGGTCAAAGCGCATATAGCATTTAAAAACCATATTGTCAGTGCTGCTGAAATGGAATACTCAAGATGAAACGGTGAAATCGGCTATGATTAAATGGGCACAGGACGTTGGCCATAACATTATGTTTGCTGACTGGGAACAGTTATGGACCACAGGTATGAAATTTACGGCATGTAATGCCTTAAGAGAGAATATTATGAAAATGATATACAGGTGGTACATAACCCCAGTCAAGCTTGCGAAAATCTATCACTTGCCCGATAACAAATGTTGGAAATGTAGAGAAATTGAAGGTACTTTTTTTCACCTTTGGTGGACGTGCCCAAAGATTAAGGCGTTCTGGGAAATGATATATAATGAATTAAAAAAGGTATTTAAGTATACCTTCCCTAAGAAACCAGAGGCCTTTCTCCTGGGCATAGTAGGCCAAATGGTGTTAAAAAAGGATAGAACTTTCTTTATGTATGCAACAACAGCAGCAAGAATACTTATCGCAAAGTATTGGAAGACACAAGAACTTCCCACGCTGGAGGAATGGCAGATGAAACTTATGAACTATATGGAACTGGCGGAAATGACTGGTAGAATCCGTGACCAGGGAGAAGAGTCGATGGAGGAAGACTGGAAGAAATTCAAAGACTATCTTCAGAAACACTGCAAAATTAAGGAATGTTAGAGTGATGTTGGACTAAAAACAAGTGGTTTCCAGCTGTACAGGTTAAAGTTAAGGATAGATTAAGATTAAAGATTAAGATTAAAGATGTTTAAAGAAATGGAAATTTGATAACAAAAGGGAAAAATTTAAAGTTGTATGACATTAAGATCAAGGATTAGGTTTAAAAAAGTTGAAGTTATATATCTTAACGCTTTATTAAATTAAAGATTGGGATTAAAAAAGTGGAAAAGAAATTGCTGGACAAACAATGTAGATTGGAATACAAAAGAGGGAGGTATGAGGAAGTCCAGAAAATAAGTAATTTAAAATTGGAAATGGAAAAGAGAGTTTGTTTTTAATTGTTATGTTTTGTGTTTTTATTGTTAAGTTTTGTATTGTGTTTTTTGTGTGTGTGTTGTTTTTCCTTTTTTTTGTTTGTTTAAAAATTTAATAAAAAATTATTGGGGAAAAAAACCAGACTCAATCAGCATTGTAATAAAAAAATAAAAAAATAAAAATAAAAATAAAAATAAAAACCATATTGTCAGGAAAGCATTGTTTAATGTCTGGATAAGATATAAGGACTTATTGGAAAATAAAACTCCAAGATGGCTGTCACCGATGGAAGCGAAAGCTCAGAAAAAGCTCAATATGGAGGTCAAATGGCCGAAATATTGGGAAATTTTGGAACAAGATGGAGATAGACTGAAATTGCAGAGTTTTGAAAAACTAAAAAATAAAGTGCGAGACTGGCTTCATTATTATCAGATAATGGAGGCATATAATTTGGACAAGAAAATTGGCTTCCAGGTGGAAAAATCAAAATTAGAAACAGAACTGTTAGAACCCAAAACTAAGATTTTATCAAAGATGTATAACTTGCTGTTGAAATGGAATACTCAGGATGAAACGGTGAAATCTGCTATGATTAAATGGGCACAAGATTTTGGACATAACATTATGTTTGCTGACTGGGAACAGGTGTGGACCACAGGTATGAAGTTTACGGCATGTAATGCTTTAAGAGAGAATATTATGAAAATGATATGCAGGTGGTACATGACCCCAGTCAAGCTTGCAAAAATTTATCATTTGCCCGATAACAAATGTTGGAAATGTAAAGAAACTGAAGGTATATTCTTTCACCTTTGGTGGATGTGCCCAAGGATTAAGGCTTTCTGGGAAATGATATATAATGAACTGAAAAAGATATTTAAATATACCTTCTTGAAGAAACCAGAGGCCTTTCTCCTGGGCATAGTCGGCCAATTGGCGCCAAAGAATGATAGAACCTTTTTTATGTATGCCACAACAGCAGCAAGAATACTCATTGCAAAGTATTGGAAGACACAAGATCTACCCACTCTGGAAGAATGGCAGATGAAGTTGATGGACTATATGGAACTGGCAGAAATGACTGGCAGAATCCGAGACCAGGGAGAAGAGTCGGTGGAAGAAGATTGGAAGAAATTCAAAGACTATTTACAGAATTATTGTAAAATTAATGAATGTTAGAATGATGTTGGATAGAAATTAAATGGTTTCCAGCTGTAATGCTTTAAGGGATTATGAAAAATGGGTTGTTAATAGGTAAAAATTTAACGTTACTATTTTAAGACTAAAGATTAGGATAAATAAAGAGGGTAAGGATTTGCTGAACCAACAAATTGAACTGGGATACAAAAAAGGGAGGTATGAGGAGGTCCGGGAAGCAAGCTAAAGGAGAACAAGCAATGGAAAATCTGTGTGTTTTTAACTATTTTTATTTTGTATTTTTGTTATTTTTTTCATTTTTATTGTAATACTTTAAAAAAGCTTAATAAATATCTTATATATATTAAAAAAATTTCTTTATGTATGCCACAACAGCAGCAAGAATACTTATTGCAAAGTATTGGAAGACACAAGACCTACCCACCCTGGAAGAATGGCAGATGAAGGTGATGGACTACATGGAATTGGCGGAAATGACTGGCAGAATCCGAGACCAGGGAGAAGAGTCGGTGGAAGAAGATTGGAAGAAATTCAAAGACTATTTACAGAAGTACTGCAAAATTAATGAATGTTAGAATGATGTTGGATTGAAGTTAAGTGGTTTCTAGCTGTAATGGTATAAAAGAATATGAAAAAATGGATTTTTAACAGGTAAAAATTTAATGCTATAATATATTAAGATTAAAGATCAGGATAAAATAAGGAGGGAAAGGGATTGCTGAACTAATAAATTGAACTGGAATACAAAAAAGGGAGGTATGAGGAGGTCCGGGAAACAAGCAAATGAAAGATAAGTGATGGAAAGATTGAATTGTTTTTAACTATTTTTATTTTGTGTTTTTTCTTTTTTTTCTTTTTCATTTTGTAATATTGTGAAAACCTTAATAAATATTTATATATATATATATAAATCTTCTTGCAGTCCATGGGACTCTCAAGAGTCTCCTCCAGCACCAGAATTCAAAAGCATCAATTCTTCGGCAATCAGCCTTCTTTACCGTCCAACTCTCACTTCCATACATCACTGCCCTCTAGTTAGATGGCTTTAAAAGATGATTAGACAAATTCCCGGAGGAGGAGGAGGAGAAGGGCGATGGATGGTCAGGAGTCACAATGGTCACACTCTTTCTCCATAGTCCGAATGCCTGTTGTTTTTATGCTTGGATCCTGCTTGCAGGCTTCTCATTGGGAGCATCTGATTGGCCCCCGTGAGAAGAGGAGGTGGAGGGGCCCCTGGCCTGATCCAAAAAGCTCTTCTGAGGTTCTTAATGACAATCCCTAAAAGGGGTGAATTCTGGTGCTGGAGGAGAATCTGGAGAGTCCCATGGACTGCAAGAAGATCCAACCTCTCCATTCTGAATGAAATCAGCCCTGAGTGCTCCCTGGAAGGACAGATCGTGAAGCTGAGGCTCCAAGACTTTGGCCACCTCAGGAGAAGAGAAGACTCCCTGGAAAAGACCCTGATGTTGGGAAAGATGGAGGGCACAAGGAGAAGGGGACGACAGAAGACGAGGTGGTTGGATAGTGTCTTCGAAGCTACCAGCATGAGTTTGACCAAACTGCGGGAGGCAGTGGAAGACAGGAGGGCCTGGCGTGCTTTGGTCCAGGGGGTCACGAAGAGTTGGACATGATTAAACGACTAAACAACAACAACTAGAGGGGCATCACTGCCTCCAGCGGGAGCAAGTGCCATAGTTTGTGCTGTGTGGAAAAAGTATTTATTCATTTATTGTTAAATTGATATTCCACCCTTCCTTCAAAGTCCTCCTTTTACCTGTCCTGATTCTCCCAACTTTCAGCTTCCTTGGATCCTCACAATTTCCAGGGAGGAAAACCTTTCTCTAGGCCTGGCAGAGTTTTATAAACCTCTGTTACCTCTCACTCACTTTTCTCTAAACCAAATAGCCCCAACGCAGCAGTCGTTCCTCACAGGGGAGTCAGTCCCATAACAAGCCCTAAAATTTTAGCTTGGTTCAGGGTAGATCTCAAAAGACCAAGAATATTTACAAGGAGGATCAAAGTATCTCAGTTTCTTATGAAATCTAAATTCATTTTCTTCCCACTCCTCCACCTGGCATTGTCCGAAAATAGATTACAGAAGAGGAAAACAATAAAAATTCTTCGTTTGGGCCTTGTGGGTTTTCCATTTCAAAATCTACTGTCTCTCCTTTTAAAGTAAAACTTTATCACTTGCCTAATTAACTTTCTTGACAGCCCAAAACTGAAGGTCTGATGCTGTATTGATTTTTCTCGAGAACATGAATAACTAGTGGGGTGCCCGGCTACACATCTGTAAGGCTGCAGAGATCATCTCCTGTTCTCATTTTCAAAACTACATCAATGTGAATGAGCTTAAATGGCACCAATTGCAGTTTATGAGGAAACCCAAAACCTGTCGGGTTGGCTGTGAATCTGCAATAGGCACAATGGCCAGGTGGGTGAGGACTGTGAGTTTTTGAAGTGGCTGGCGGTGCCCAGGACTTTTCCCCTTAAACACATGGAATCATAAAATTGTAGGGTTGGAATGGGACCCTCAAGGGGCATCCAGTCCAACCCCCTGCAATGCAGGAATCATAGCTAAAGAATCCCTGACAGATCACCCAACCTCTGCTCAACAGCCTCCAAGGAAGGAGAGTCCAGCACCTCCCAAGGAAGACTGCTCCACTGCCGAACAGCTCTTACTATCAGAAAGTTATTCCTAATATTTAGTCAGAATCTAATTTTGTGTAATTTGAATAAAGGTAAAGGTTCAGGGATCCCTGACCATTGGGTCCAGTTGTGACCCACTCTAGGGTTGCGGCGCTCATCTCACTTTATTGGCCGAGGGAGCCGGCGAACAGCTTCCGGGTCATGTGGCCAGCATGACTAAGTCGCTTCTGGTGAACCAGAGCAGCGCACGGAAACGCCATTTACCTTCCCGCCGGAGTGGTACCTATATATCTACTTGCACTTTGACGTGCTTTCGATCTGCTAGGTTGGCAGGAGCAGGGACCGAGCAACGGGAGCTCACCCCGTCGTGGGGATTTGAACAGCCGACCTTCTGATCGGCAAGTCCTAGGCTCTGTGGTTTAACCCACAGTGCCACCCGTGTCGTAATTTGAATACCAGTCATTAATTTCCCCACAGATGTACACATCCCTTACATATCATGCTACACCCCCACACTTCCTGTTTGGTTTATTCCTTTTGAATAGGTTATACCTCTCAATTATTCCATTTCAATCATGAGTCTCATCCCACCAGGTTTCTGAGGGATATTGTATCATATTTGCTATCCTGTATTAAGAACTCAAGCTCATCCTGCTTATTCCCCATACTCTGTGCATTAGTATAGAAATAATTGAAACAAATCATTCCCTCCAGCTGCTTCCATCTTGCTTTTTCCTGCGCATTTGCAGGTTCCTATAGCGTGACCTCAGTTTATTGTACACCAAGGAAGTTCTAATTCCCAGTACTTTGTGTCCCCCAGTCCTCTGAAATATTGTTGCCTTCCACCTTGGGATTCAGTTTGCTAGGTAGTCAGACTCCTAGCAAACACTTTCTTTCTGATTGTTGTGAGGTGCAAACCATCTCTTGCCATAAATCCTTCTTCATGGAAGCAGAGGCCATGGTTGAAGAAGCCAAATCTTCCCCCACGAAACCATTTCCACAGCCAGTTTCTTCCTTCCAGTATTTTCCTTTCTCTTCCTGTGCAATAGGAAGGAGAGATTAAACAACCACCTGTGCCTCCAGGACACGGCTAACTGAAGTATTTCTCATGTCTCTGGTTCTTTGGAAGGAAATCAATGCCTCCTCTTGATGCCCTGGTATTCCCTCTGAAATGTACTAATATCTCTTAACAGTACTGGGTAAAATATTAGTTACGTAATGAGATGTCAAGCTACAGTTTAGCCGATTGCAAGATTTCTGCTTGCATGTTACTAAAAGATTATCATGTGTCATCATGGCAGCTGCCTCCAGACCTCTCCCTAGCACGGCCTCTCGAGGAGCTGATTACTTAATCTTCTAGATTCCTGGAAATAAGATTTTTTTTTCTGAAGAGCAATTACGTCTCAATCTTATAAACTGTCCATGCAGCAGTTTTTCCCTGCAAGAACAGGGTGTGTCAGCTGTCAAACCTCAGAGAAATGTTTTTATCCCTGCGCTTCTCTCGAAGTACCCAAGTGTTTGTTTTCCTCTCTGACCAGCCAAGTCCAAAAAATATTTCCTGATGATCCTGTCATAGATCAAACGTGAACTTTTTGTCTCTGGAGTTTATCCACTTTTCTAAGATTCCTCCTTCCCAATGGGAAAAAAGGGGTCTATGTGCCTCTACCCCAAACTGCAGGGCACTGAGATGGGCTTGCCTTCTTTCTCTTTTCCATCGGATGCTTCCTGACTGTGTTTTCCTTGTGTAAAGCCTCTTTCCCTGCACCCTGTAACCACCCAGCCCCAATCAGTCCCAATGGGCAAGTGTCCCAAGGGCAGGGGGTTGGGCAAACACCTCGCCAGGTCTCAGATGCTGAAAGGGACCCCGTGGAAGCGGACCAGACAGCAGGAGGGGCTGGTCATTAGGACTTGCTCTTCCTCCATCTACAGACATAACTGAGGTTGGGGCTGGGTTCATCTGTGGCTTTGTCTATTCATTGTTACAATTGCTAATTCTCTGGTCCTGTTATTTCAATCCATAGGATAGAGAAACCATGTTAAACATCCATTCGACTAGGGCCTGTCTGCCAGCCGCTTCCCTTCATAATCAGCCCATCTAAAATAGAGGTGCCTCAACCAGCTGGTTGTCCAAGTAGCTCCTCTGGGTGGGGTCACACTCCTAGCTTGGGAGTGCTGTGAGATCTGGCTCTCTCATGGACGCTGGTGGTGCTCTGGTCTAAACCACTGGGCCTCTTGGGCTTGCCAGACAGAAGGTTGGCGGTTCAAATCCCTGCAACGGGGTGAGCTCCCATTGCTCTGTCCCAGCTCCTGCCAACCTAGCAGTTTGAAAGCATGCCAGTGTGAGTAGATAAATAGGTACCGCTGCAGTGGGAAGGTAAACGGCGTTTCCCTGTGCTCTGGTTTCCATCACAGTGTCCTGTTGCGCCAGAAGCTGTTTAGTCCTGCTGGCCACATGACCCGGAAAGCTGTCTGTGGACAAACGCTGGCTCCATCGGCCTGAAAGTGAGATGAGCGCCACAACCCCGTAGTTGCATTTGACTGGACTTAACCGTCCAGGGGTCCTTTACCTTTTACCTTTACCAAGTTGTGTTGAGGCTCTCCCATCAGGACAGGGCTGCTCAAGAGTGGCTGGTTTGCACAGTGTCCACACAACCTCATCCTTGTCAAAAGGCCATCCCATATTATTTCCTATCTTACCATTTCTGGATTCCAACACACATATTTTTTAAAAACCCAACCACAGAAACAGTAAATCTGGATGGAATGAGGGGGGAAATGGATTGGAATTTTGAAGAGGGTGACCCCCTGTGGACCGTGTTCAAAACTTGCACACATGAACAGCACAGTTGAGTGACCTGCAGCTGGCTGTATGGAAGCAGCCCTGTGGGGCCACTAGAACATCAGAAGAGCAATGAGGCTTCCAGCTAGGGGCCTTCAGAAGCATTGCTGGCTCCAGCTGTTGAGGCAGAACACAGCCATCCTGGCTAGGAGCCATTGAAAGCCCCTTGTTCCCTGAATTTGTCTAATTCTCTTCTAAAGTCCTCCAGGCTGGTGGCCTACCCTGCCTCCTGTGATGGGCTGAGGTCCCTCTTCTTCAGCTCTCTGGCTGGTGTTTTTCCCCAGCCTCGGGTGAGAGGCAGCACAAGACCCCTCCTGGGCTGAGAGAGCCTGGCTGCAGTTACTACAATCTTCCAGGCTCCTGCATCATCAAGGTGCCATTTCTGCAATGTGTTCTGTGTAGGAAGGCCGCCCCTGAAACTTCCACTGACTTTGATTACTGGCTTAGCTCTCTTGTTACCTTGAGCAGCTGGTCTGAACATCTCTCAGTGGTTTTGGAAAATCTGCGCTGACTTTCAAAGCAGAGTGCGAGGTGGTTTTGATCTTCAAGGTCCCAAAGATGTTGGTGGAAGGAGCACCTCCTTGTACATGACTCTGCTTCTTTGCAGACCCTTCCCAAGGCTCTCCTTTCTTCAGAGGATGGCTAGATGATGAGCCAGCAGAGAGGCTTATCCATCATGGCGCCTGCTATTTGGTAGAAGAGAACCACATTGCTGACTATTAGATGATGAGCTGAGGAGATGATAAGCTGACTGGGTTTTTTTCCTGGATTTTTATCTGTTCTGCTGCCTCTGCTGCTGCTTTGCTGATTTTATTGCCGTCTGCTGGGTGGCTTTTATTGTAAGCCTTTTGGATAGTTTCAATAGCAAAGCAGCATACAAATATTTTAAATATTGCTTTTTTCTGCTGCCTCTGCTTGCCTCTCCTCATCTGAGACGTGCCCAATTCACTACAGCTCCCCGCAGAGGCAGATTTAGGGGAGCTCAACCAGTTTGCCTGCACTGGGCACGAAGCCAGGAGGGGGCTTCAGGAGGTGCCTCAGCTATGGCTTAGAACAGAAGGCGAGAGGTGGGGGCGCACCAAATTTTGGTGTTGCACAGGGAGCTGCTGAAATTTGAAAGCCCAAAGTCCTCCACTGCTCCCTGAACCCGTGGCCAGTCGGTTAGAGGGCTTCTCCCCTTATTATTCCATGATGACGCCTTCGGCTGGGGCTTTGTCGAAAGCTCTTTGCAAGCCCAAAGATTCCATGTCTGCTGGACCTCCCCCACCTCCACGCCGGCTCCTCTCTCTTCACTTATCTACACCCACACAGCCTTTGGTTCTCATTCTCCAAGGCTGCAATACACAGCTATTTCATTTTATTTTTTTTAAAATGATATTTATTAGATTTTCAGAAAAAAAAGAATTACACAAAAACAAGAAAAGTAAAAACAAAAAACAGAAGGAAAAATACAGGAAAAATACAAAATACAGGATAAAAGAATAAAAAACACTTAAAGAAAAAAAAAAGAAAAATAGATCAATTTTTCTATACCTTATATTCATAACCTTGTTTCTCTGACCTCCTCATACCTCCCTTTTTTGTATTCCAGTTCAATTAGTTAATTCAGCAATTTCTTTCCCTCTTTATTTTCTCATGATCCTATAACTTAATATACTATGACTTTAAATTTTCACCTGTTATCAATCCTTTTTTACATACACCTTTATAGCATTCCTGCTTAAACCACCCAGCTTCATTCGAACATCATTCTAACATTCATTAATTTTGCAATATTTCTGTAAATAGTCCTTAAATTTCTTCCAATCTTCTTCCACCGACTCTTCTCCCTGGTCTCGGATTCTGCCAGTCATTTCCGCCAATTCCATGTAGTCCATCACCTTCATCTGCCATTCTTCCAGAGTGGGTAGGTCTTGTGTCTTCCAATACTTTGCAATAAGTATTCTTGCTGCTGTTGTGGCATACATAAAGAAAGTTCTATCCTTCTTTAACACCAGTTGGCCGACCATGCCCAGGAGAAAGGCCTCTGGTTTCTTCAAGAAGGTATATTTGAATACCTTTTTCAATTCATTATATATCATCTCCCAGAAAGCCTTAATCCTTGGGCATGTCCACCAGTGGTGAAAGAATGTACCTTCAGTTTCTTTACATTTCCAACATTTGTTATCGGGCAAATGGTAGATTTTCGCAAGCTTGACTTGGGTCATGTACCACCTGTATATCATTTTCATAATATTCTCTCTTAAGGCATTACATGCCGTAAACTTCATACCTGTGGTCCATAACTGTTTATTTTTTAATACAGCTGCAAACGGGTGAAAGGCCCGGCCAGGTGATTTCACCTGCAGCCAGGTGACCCTCCTCCCAGCTGCCCAGCATTTATCCAATGCTCAGAGAGCAAGCAGGTTGTTGCCCTCCCAGTGCTGGGCTTGGGCTTATGCCTTATGCTGCTTTAGGGCTAAGGGGCCACGGCTCTGGGTTTCCTTTGTCCCCTGCAAGCCTCCCCCCCCCCGTGATCCCCCTGTGGCCAAGCGTCACGGCTGGCCTGCCTGTCTTGGTCCTGGAAAAGAGATGTGCTCAGGCAGTTTTTAATAGAGATGAATCCACGACAATTTCTGCGGCGTCAGCAGCTGAAGTGACAGGGAACTGTCTGGGAGCCAGCCCAGCCCTCCTTCTCACTAACATCCTGCCTTTAATTAAAATTGATAATTGTCCTCTCTCGCTTCCTTTGTGCCGCCAGATCAGAGTCACACAGCCGCGAAGAGCAGCAGCAGGAGGGAAGCCGGCCTGATCCTGCCCCGCCAATGCTCCACCCGGGCTTTGTTCTGCGCTGTTCGTGCAAAGTTTTAATTCCATCCCAAGGAGAGATTAAAGCCGAGGGAAATCCTTCCAGAGGCGGTGGCAGCAGGAGGCAGGCAGGGCTGCAGCTGAGCCACTTGGCAAAGGAGACCTGGCGCCCGTCTCCTGTCAGCTGAGCGAGGGAGAGGCAGGCATGGGGCCTGCCCTCCAAAGGCCTCCTCCAGGGCGCTGGCGCACAGCTGCCTCTGGGCCAAGAAGACAGACAGCCACCCGGGCTGCTTTCCCTGCTTGCCTCTGGCAAACGGAACATGGGGGAAATGTTTCCCCAGGCTTGGCAGGGGGGGGGGCACACCCTGCCCTCTTGCAACCTGCCAAGGAACTGCCAAGCCTGTTTCAGCCAGTGCTGAGTTCTGAGACATCTTTCTTTCTTTCTTTCTTTCTTTTCTTTTTCTTACGTCCTTCTCCTTCCTTCCTTCCTTCCTTCCCCCAAGTCTCTAGTCCTTATTGAACAAGAATCAGGAGACATAATGTACCAGCACTATTCTGCCCAATTGTTCTTCCGAGCCTGCAACCCGCCTCCCATTGTTCTTGACCAATAAGGGAAGTCACACTTATGAGTGACATTGAGGGAAGCAGCAATGGCTTCAGAGACCCCTAAAGGGTTACAGGGACTTCCTGGTTTAGCTGTGATTCCTGCTTTGCAGGGGGTTGGACTAGATGACCCCTTGGGTCCCTTCTAACTCCACAATTCTATGCTTCATTTTGAAGCCTTGCCTTGAGGCATCTTTTGTCAAAGAGAAGCAATGGCTGCCCATAGCAAACAAGGGAGGTTTCTGGTGTATTTGTGACTGGGCATCAGGCCCAGCCGGGAAGAGGACTCTGCAGGGCAGCCCAGAGTTCAGACTCAGGTCTGGTTTTGTGGTTTGTTCTTTCGAGTCTGTAAACCCTCTGAAAATGACTCTGCTGCTGTGTTCATCCCTCCACAGTGAAGGTTGGGCTGTGGCTGAGGGTGCGCCACCCCTGCAGAGTAGTCCATGCTTTGCTGACTGAGCAGTGGAAATTTGTATTTTTATATTGTAAACCACCCTGTGATCCTTGGATGAAGGGCGGTAGAGAACTGCAAGTAATTGATTGATGGGTGGATTCTGAGCAGAATGAGGCCTTTTCCTATGTGGCTTCCTAGAGGAGGAGGAGGGGAGAGGGGTGGGGAGCAGTCTGCCTGAGCACAGCTTGTTCCCTGTCGCTTATGAGGAGACAGAATTGGAGTGACAGTTGGGGGGGGGGCGACCGGAACACGGAGCCGAGGCTGAGCGGATCTCCTGCTGAGATCATGAAGGGAGACGGAGGGTGGCGGCAGCTGGCAGCCCCTCGGGCCTGCTGGAATCCGGCCAAGGCTCGGCCACGCGGGTCTCTTCCTCCCCGGGGAGCAGGGAGCTGCTGCTGCTGCTGCTGGGGGTCTGCCGAGCCCCGAGGGGGCGGCCGCCGGGCTCACGATGGTCCCCGCTCCCTCCCCGCAGTCTTGGCCCGGCTCTTTCCAGCACGTGGCCCCCTGAAGAAGTCCCGGGCCGGGTCCTCCCCCCATCGCCCGCCCCCCTGAAGGGCCAGCCGCCTCCTCCTCCCTCCCGACGGCGGCGGGCTCCCTGCCTGCGTCCTCCGTCGCTGCGCCCGTGCCGGAGCCGCCCCTCCTGCTCCCGCCGCGCGGGCTCGTGTGTCAGGGCCGAGCTGGAAATGTCAGGCAGCGCTGCGGGCTGACGGCGGAGTGGCAGATGGACCGCGATGGATCTGTCACTTCGGATTGCGCGTCGTCGGCAAGAGGCAGCCCGAGCCGAGGTGGCAGCGCGGGGCCCGGGTGCGCCCGCCTTGCGCCGGGAAGGGACCGAGGGGAGGGGGGGCGCCCAAGGAGCTGCCCCTCGGGCGGGGGTCTCTCTCTGTCTCCGACCCTCCTCCTCCCGGGGGCTTCCCGGGGGTCCCGCTCCCCAATGCCTCTCTCTGCCTGGAAGCGCGCCCTGCTCTTTCCGACGGAGCGGGCCAGGGAGCAGGTTGCGCCACGGAAAGCGGCAGCCGAAGCTCCGTCTCCCGGCACCAGCTCCTGCAGGGAGGACGCAGGATGGAGAACATAAGGAGAGCCCCCTGGATCAGGCCAGTGGCCCACCTAGTCCTGCGTCCTGTGGCTGATCAGGTGCCCGAAGGGATCCCAGCACAAGCGCCCTCTCCTCACTAGCTGGTATTCAGAGATCTCAGAACCTCCCTGCTCAGGGAAAGTCTATCACATCAGACCTCCATAAGCAGAGCCTGCTGGATCAGGCCAGTGGCCCACCCAGTCCAGTGCCCTCCCAGGTGTCTCTTTTGGGAAGCCCGCAAGCAGGATCCCAGCACCAGAGCCTCCCTCTTCTCCTCTGGGGTCCTGCAAGCGGCCTTCAGAAGCGTTGGCGCTTCCGACCGGGCAGGCAGAGCCCAGACATCCTCCATTAATTTGTCTCTCGCCCTTTTTGAAAGCAATCTAGGTTGGTGGCTTGGGAGGAAGTGTCCTTAGTCTCCCAGAAACGGGGGGGGGGGGGGGAGAGGACGAGGAGGCCCCACCCAACAGAGGAGGCCGGGACGAGGACCGCCCTCCTGCCCCAAACCCTCGAGCCCCTCTCGAAGTGCGGGGTCTGCTTGGATGGGCTCGAGGGGTCCCGCGAAAGGAGGCGACTTCGGCTTGCCGAGCTAGCCAGACTCGTCTGCGAGGGAGGAAGGGAGGGAGGGAGGCGAGCCGGGAAGGGCTCCCCGTGGGCGCGCGGACGACGTCGGCTGCATTCCGGGCATGTCCCTCCCGTCTGCGAACCGAGCTGCCGCCTCCGCTCCGGCCTTGGATTGGATCCCGTGTCTCCATCTCGTTCCTGGTCAGGTACATCAACTTGGCGGCGGCGGCGGCGGCGGCGGCTGAGCTGGGCCGACCAAACACGTCCCCTCCCCTTCCAGCTTCCCTCCCCAGCACCCAAAGACCCCGGAAAGCACTGCAGGCAGGAGGGAGGCGCAGGGGGCCGCCACCCTCGGCCTCTGACGCAGGCCCCTTCGGAGGACACCGGCGCCTGCGGCTGAGCGGGGCGCCCTCCTTAGGATCACCGCATTGTAGAGTCGGAAGGGATCCCCAAAGGTCATCCAGCCCAACCCACTGCGATGCAAGAACCACAGCTGAAGAACCCTAGGCAGGTGGCCGCCCAATCTCTCCTTAAAAACCTCCATCCCTGACAACATGCCATGCGCAGAATGTTTCACGCACGGGCTTCCTCCAGGTAGAAGGGGGTGCAGAGGTCTGTGGGGACTCTGCCCCCATCTCAGCCTCACTTCTCTGCTGCTCTCTGTGTGGGGCTCCCACGGAAGCTGCAACTGGTCCAGAGTGTTGCCACAAGCCGGGTGGTGAATGGTGCTCCTTACCACCAACCCAGCACCAAGGGTTCTATCCTGGCTGCCTATTTACCGCTGAACCAGTTTTAAGATGCTGCAGCTAACATAGCAAAGCTTTAAATAGCTCTGGAGCAGTTTCCCTGAAAGACCCTCACCCCCTTCTCTGCTCAGACCCCGGTGAGCTTTGCCAAGGCCTGGTGCCCACCATCTTGTGGGAACCTGGAGGCGGATAGTCCACTGGTGGTGCCAGTGTTGCGGAACGCTTTCCCTGCAGAAAAGCAAGAGGTCCTGTCAGTCTTGGCATTCTGCCTGTTTCAACAATCATCCCCCTCATCTCCCGACTTGACCCTACTGCTTTAATTATTGTTCTAACTGTTGCGTTGTTCTAATAGGCTTGTTTACCATACACCTTAATTACGGATGTTTTAATGTTTTGATGAAATTGTTCTGCTCTGCATTTTTGTTATGCATTCCTCTATTTCTGTAATCAGTCTTATTCTCCCTATTTTGCTGTTGGCTTTTAGCGGTTTGTGAACTGCCTTGGGATTTCTTCTCACACAGAAGGGGCAGCATCCTCAATGTGGGGCTGCCTTTGAAGATGATTCGGGAACTGCAGCCAGGGCAGGATTTGACTGCTGACTGGAGGAAGACGGCGGGAGCACCGAACACCAGCCAGCTCTGGCACGAGGGCTGTCAGGGCTGGAGGCAGGAGCAGGTCAGCAAGAAACCAAAAGTGTCGTCAACTCTTTAGGCAAGGAAACAGATCGGGCCTAGTGGTCTCAGCAACGTTTCCTAGGAAGTCTTGCCCTGGTGAAGCAGTTGTGAGGACTGAACGTCTCCACCTTCCCAGTGCCCAGATTCCTCCCCTGTTGTCCTCCCAATGTTGTCCCACCACCAGGCCCCTGGCTCTGAGCCTCCTTCCCCTAGGAGTTCCCTAGGGGCTCCCCCCCCCCTTTGGTGCCTCCCATCACTCCATCCAGTCTATGACAACTGCATTAGCTCCCACTTGGTTATTAGGCTCCCTTAAACGTAAAGGGACCCCTGACCATTAGGTCCAGTTGTGGCCGACTCTGGGGTTGCGGCACTCATCTCGCTTTATTGGCCAAGGGAGCCGGCGTACAGCTTCTGGGTCATGTGGCCAGCATGACTAAGCCGCTTCTGGCGAACCAGAGCAGCGTACGGAAACACCGTTTACCTTCCCGCCAGAGCGGTACCTATTGATTTACTTGCACTTTGTGCTTTCTGCTAGGTTGGCAGGAGCAGGGACCGAGCAACGGGAGCTCACCCTGTCGTGGGGATTCGAACCGCCAACCTTCTGATCAGCAAGCCCTAGGCTCTGTGGTTTAACCCACAGCGCCACCCGCGTCCCTTTGGGCTCCCTTAAATGTGCCTATAAAGTCTTCAGTGGCTGAGGACCACAATGCCTCAAGGACCGCCTCTCCCCATAAGAACCGACCCGGATATTACAGTGTTCATCACTTGAGGCCCTTCTCCTTGTTCTTCCTCTGAGAGAGGGGCTGAAGGCCTTTTCAGTGGTGGCTCCCAGAACATGGCACGCTTCTGAAATATGCTCAGAGAGAAGCCATCAGTTTCATCCAGTTTATTTTAGAGTAGTCAGATAAAAACAGTCAGTCATCTGGTGTGTCCTGGCTTTTTGGTCCCTCCCAGACCCAGGCTAGATATCCTGTAACCACACCCTAGGTCACACCTGATAGGCTAGTTCAAACTTCCCTTCTGGAGCCGGATTGGATGGCTCCACTGCCAATCAGATGCTACCTTCTAGACTCCTCCCTGCCTATTATTCTAGGATCCCAACCCCAGACACAACACTTCCATGCATGGAAGTAGGCCTGGCGTTTAGGGTGCCAGGCTAGAACATTTCTGTTTGCCAGCTCCTTTGATTGTTTCTTGGGAGGATAGTGAGTTATGTTTTTGGCCCTTTAGTGCACTTCTTAGAATCACAGAACTGCAGAGTTGGAAGGGGTCCTGGGGGCATCTAGCCCAACCCCCCGCAATGCAGGACTCTCAACTAGGTCATACATGGCAGATGGCCACCCAGCCTAGACTTAAAAACCTCCAAGGAAGGGGAGTCCTTTCCTGAATGAGCATGTTTATGCTTTGTCTTTTATCCTTGTTTCATGCAGAGTTGTGTTTGGGACATTTGTCTCTGTGTGGAAAGCAATAAATATATTTTTTTAATTGAATTTTTTCTTCTATCTGTAAAACTGCATGCCCTGCGGTCTCCCTTGTCGCCAAAAGATAATATGGCAAAAAATATAGCAAACCTCCTAAAACCGACATCGCCCATAAATTGGGAGTTGGCTGCTAAAGTGTAGCATAGATGTCCAAATCCTCTTCCTCACCTCTATCTCTTTGGGAGCAGGAATCCCTCATGAGGGAGAGGACAGCCTTCTGCTATAATTGCTGTAATCCATATTAAGCCACTGGGACAAGAGGACACAATAACTCCAAAGAACAAGAGACCAGCGGGAGCCTGTGCAGTGGAAAGAGCCAGGCAGGCTTCGCCCCCCCCAACCCCCCCATCCATAACTTCTTATGGTTCTTTTTTCTTTTAAACACACTTAAGACTGGGTAGGACAGCCATTCAGACGGGAGAGTCCTCTGCAAAGGGGGACACATCCCTCCCCCCCCCCCGCCCAGGTGATGTGGGACTCACATGGCTGCACCTGAGCTGGAGCTCTCCTCTTCCCATGACTAAGCGACCAGGTTTGCTAACAGACCAATGTTCAGGGCTGCCAGCTTTAATCCTTCCCTTCCCTCTGGACATCTGTAAGACTCTCAAATGCTTCTTGCAAAGGAGCCCAGAGCAGATTAAGGAGAGGCTTTCTTAAAGATGGAGGCCTTCAGCCACAGAATCATAGTATCAAAGAATGCGTTTCCAGACCCTTGATCTTCTTGGTCGTCCTCCTCTGCAAACCTTCCAGTTTGTCAATATCCTCCTTGAATTTTAGCTCCCAGAATTGGACACAGGATTCTAGGTGTGGTCTGACCAAGCCAGAATAGAGCAGGACTATGACTTCTTCCCTTGATCTGGACACTAGACTTCTGTTGATGCAGCCTAGAATAGCATTAGCTTTTTTTGCTGCTGCAGCACACTGTTGATTCATGTTCAGCTTGTGGTCTACCAAGATCCCAAGATCCTTTTCACATGTACTGCTAGTAAGCCAAGTGTCCCCCTTCCTATATTTGCGCATCTGGTTCTTCCTGCCTAAGTGCAGAACCTTACAATTGTCCCTATTGAAATTCATTTTGTTAGCTTGCGCCCAGTTCTCCAATCTGTTAAAGTCATTTTGAATTCTGATTCTGTCTTCCTCTGCATTAGCTACCCCTCCCCAATTGGTGTCATCTGCAGATTGGATCAGCATCCCCTCAATTGCTTCATTCAATTTATTTTTTAAAGACATTGAACTCAGGTATCTGAAGAAGTGTGCATGAAAGCTTATACCCAGAACAAACTTAGTTGGTCTCTAAGGTCAGCGTGGGCGGCACTGTGGTCTAAACCACAGAGCCTAGGCCTTGCTGATCAGAAGGTTAGCGGTTCGAATTTCCACAACGGGGTGAGCTCCCGTTGCTCAGTCCCTGCTCCTGCCAACCTAGCAGTTCAAATGCACATCAAAGTGCAAGTAGATAAATAGGTACCGCTCCAGCAGGAAGGAAAATGGCATTTCCGTACGTTGCTCTGGTTCACCACATGCTGGCCACATGACCTGGAAGCTGTCTGCGGACAAACATCGGCTCCCTTGGCTGACCCCAGAGTCATTCACGACTGGACCTAACGGTCAGAGGTCCCTTTACCTTTGAGGTGCACTGGACAATTTTTTAATTTTTATTTATTGAACCCATTGTTCAGGATGGAACTCTGTGGCACCCCACTTGTCACTTTTTTCTAGTATGATGAGGAACTATTAGCGAGCACTCTTTGGGTTCGGTCATTTGAAGGAGTTGGGTATGTTTAGCTTGGGGAAGAAAAGATGAGAGGTGACCTGAGAGCCATTGGAAGATCTGAAGGGCCGCCTCATGGACGATGGAAGAGGGTTGTTTTCTGCTGCTCCAGAGGGAAGGACCCAAAGCAACAGATTCAAATGGTACAAGAAATGAAATTCTGACTAAACATTAGGAAGAACTTTCTGAGGGTAGGATCCATTCAACAGCTGGACAGACTCCCTCAGAAGGCAGTGGACTCTCCTTCATTGGAAATTTTAAAGCAGAAGTTGGATGACCACTTGCCAGTGATTCTTTAGCTGAGATTTCTGCATTGCAGGGGGCTGGACTAGATGACTCGTGGGGTCCCTTTCAACTCTACATTAATATGATTACAATGTCTCCTTTTTAAGGTGCAGTGACCAAAACTTTTCACAGAACCATCCAAGGGCATATCCAATTGAGCACTGAAGAGTGAGCTTTCTGCTGGAAAGTTGGAGGGGTGGCAAAGGCGAAACCGCTTGGACACATGCCTAGGAAGAAGGGGGCAAGCAGGAAACTTCTCAGACCCGTGTTTTCTAGACACAGACGAAGAGGAAGTGTGGCTGAGTCCCTGATCCTCAGAGGCACCTTAGTCTCTAAAGGATTGCAAGGAAGGAGGGCAGAATGCGTTTCGCTATTCTGGTGAATAGTCACTGGGACTCTTCCTTCCTCCTTTCTGCATGCGTCTAACCTATTTAAAAAGCCATCAAAGCTGCTGGCCATTGCAGACGATTGCGTAGACAGATCAGATGTTGCATGGCAAAATCCTCCTTTTGTTTGCCCTCTGGCAATCTGCTTCGCCTCACCTTGAGGCCAGATTATGTGTGAGCCATCCAGGTCCTTCTGCGCGTGTTCTGGTGGCCGCTGCTCCCTCCAGCATCAGAGGCAGTAAACACAGCCAAGCAGTGGTTTCTCTGGAGAGCCCTCCTCATGCGCACAGGCCCTTCTCCCGCAATATTGAGGAGCCGGTTCTTGCAGCAAATGCCTTTCCAAATCCTGTCCTTTCTTCTCCTCGGAGTGAAGTGTCTAGAAGTGCTTGGTAATCTTCCCCCCTTCTTCCTTGATGTCTGAGTGCTGATTCTGCCTTTCTGTGACATCAGCAAATGTTTTGCAGGTTTCTCTTCTTCCCTCCTAATCCCCCCCCCCCAGCAATATTCAGTGGACTCTTTGATTCCCCTGGGATCCAAAGAGGAGGACTTGGGGGGAGACAAACCCCTCCTCTCTCTCCATCCTCTTTCGCTGGCCAGGGGCGTCAGCAACCTGTTTGTTTGTTTCCTCGCTTATTTATATGCCGCCCTCTCATACAAATACCAGGGCAGCCAGAGTAGAGCAATATTAAAAATGTATTACTGCTTAAAGGGTGGCTTGAACTTTAAAACCATGCTTTCTAACAAAGACGATTCTCCACAGGTCCCTCCCAAACCAGAGGTTTCAGATCTGCTTCTGTGCTCAGGATGTTACAAAAAGATTTGGAACTTTTTTTGGGGGGGGTCTTTATAAAGCATCAGCAAGCATTTGGGGTAGGGGCCCTACTGACATTTTCTATATCAAAGAGGCTCCTGACCCCCAAGTTAATTTGGTGGTGGAAGTTGGTTAAAGCAGGGAAATGTCTTGTGCCCTCAGACACCCTTGGGAGATGTGGCCTCTCCTTCCTTGGGGGTCTTTAAGCAGAGCTTGGGTGGCCATCAGTCATGGATTCTTTAACTCTGATTCCTGCATTGCAGGGGGTTGGACTAGATGACCCTTGGGGGCCCTTCCAGCTCTACAATTTTATGTTTCTAAGTGATAAAAAACGGCCTTGTCATGATTCAGTAGCATCGTCTTAGGAGTTTGATCTTTCTGCAGGTCAAAAAGTCTTCCTTCTTTGCTTGCACTTACTGAAGAATTTTAAATGCCAGCTTAGGGCAGCCAGGAATTAACTCCTCCAGTTCAGTAAAATGAAAAAATGGCTGGAGAGGGAGATCTATTCTTGTGCAGCAAATATCACAGAGACTCCCTGCTCCTTGGATAGCTCCTCCTTGGCAACTCAGACCTGCAGTTTTCTTGCAAGGGGCCTTTTCTGGCTAGGAAAATTACGGTACGCAGACCATCCAGACTCCCGGGAAACGCATTCAAACTTGCCTCTTTCTGCAACCCTTCTGAAATCTTTATCTCAGTTGCCTGCCTTGGATCTGAATTGATTTTATGCATGGGTTGCTATTTCAAACCATTTTTATAACTGTTTCCTCAACTTGCTTATATACACATATATATGTGATTGTTCTAACTATGTTTATATATGTATCCGTATTATATATGCTATTCTACTGTAAATGACTTCAGGGTGACTCATGGGAACATAACAACAGCCTGCAGGATCAGGCCAATGGCCCACAAAAAGTTCCCACATTCGCCTGTGGGAAAGCAGCAAGCCTGTTTAAAGCACAAGAGCTGTCTCCAGGTGTTGCTCCCCATTATCTGGCATTCAGAGGTAGACTATCCCTGAGCATGGGGGTTCTCTTATCACAACAGACAGCCATAAGAAGAGTCCTGCAGGTGGATCAGGACCACGGCCTCTCTGGTGCAGCCTCCTGTTCTCAGAGGGGCCAGCCTGATGCCTCAAAGGGAAACCCACAGGCGCCCAAGAGCAACTCTCCCCTCCTGCCATTTCCAGCAACTGGGATTCAGAAGCATTGCTCTTCTAACTGGAGGCAGAACAGAGCAGAGTCACTATGGCTAGTAGCCTCCATTAGCTTCTCCTCTATGAGAAGTGATTCATAAATGCAGTAATAATCATCATCATAACCCTAAGCAGCAGATGTTCAATGGTAGGGGTGTGACGTTAAAGTTATAGGTTTAATGCACATAACATGCTGAGTCTGAATGCCCTGTATTGAAAATACTATAGTGAGAACTTTACCTTCGGCAAAAAGGTTCCACTCTGGCAAAAGAGTCAAGGAAGGCTTATATTTTTTCCATTCGATTGAGCTCTCTGATGACTCAACTCTGGAAGCAGAGCTGCCTAGTGGTCACAGCAGGAGGCTGAAGCCTGAGGAGCCTCTGTGTGTGCTTGTTGGAGATGGCTGGTAACAGCCAGGAGCTGAGGCTGCATAGAATCGGAGAACTGTTGAGATGGAGGGGACCCCAAGGGTTCTCTAGTCCAGCCCCCTGCAATGCAGGAATCTCAGCTCAAACATCCCTGTCAGGCGGCCACCCAACCTCTGTTTAAAAGCCTCCAAGGAAGGCGAGTTCACAGCTCCACTAAACAGCTCTTATGGTCAGAAATTTCTTCTTGATGCAGAGATGAACAGCTTAGGCTCTCCCTCTGGGACAGGGCCGGATTTAGGTTTGATGAGGCCCTCAGCTCCTGAAGGTAATGGGGCCCTTTATATGTCCAGCTGTCCTTTGTCAACAACAAATTGTCACGGTTTTTTGTGTTGAATAGATGCTACAGTATATGGTAATTTATGGACCTAATAGCTAAAGCCATTTTTGTTTTTATCTTATATTTTGGAAATGTACATCCAGTTTTTTTCCTTTAAATTATTTTTGGGGGCCCAAGAGAGTGGGGCCCTAAGCTAGAGCTTGTTTAGCTTATACGTATATCTGGCACTGCTCTGGGACCAGAGAGAGGGAAGTTTGCTGAATGCATAGAGGACTGCACCCCTTGGCTTCCTTGCACTGTGTTACTTTGTTATCTTGTAACATTTGTCTAATTGCCCCTAGTGCCAGTGTTACAGAGGTTGGGCACGCTCTCAGCAAGATGCCAGGGGGTCCCAGTGCTTACCCAGGACTGGGGAGAGTGAGGCAGGACAGAGACTGCAGTGACATTAAGATCTGTGGGTCATTCACATCTCGACAACCTGAGCCTAGGATGGAGAGACGCACAGCTGCGTGACATCTCCAGAACGCCGGTCCTGGCTTCTCTCAGAGCTGCAGCCAGCTTGGGTCCAGGGCAGTGTTGTAATTCGCTTGGCATATAGAATTAAAGGGGAAGAGACACACAAGACCCTCCTCTGGGCAGCTCCGATGAATTTGGGTCTGTGGTGAAAATTAGGTGATGGAAAAGGGAGGGAGAAAGTTTAGATTTGAAGGAAGGAAAGGAAGAGTTAAAGAATTTTGGTTGCTGTGGTTTAGAGAACCCAACCCACTACCCGTGTTTCCTACTTATACTCACTTCCGCATGCTCTGTCCTGGTGATCCCGGGATCTCTTGACTGGTTGTTTAAGGCCGGCCTGATCAAGCGTTGCTTCCTCTGGTTAACCCTGCTGAACCTCCAGTTATTTCCAGACCCTGGGATCGATGGAGGACTGGTTATTCCTCCTGGCAAACTGCCTGGTGCGCGCTGGATCACCAGTCCTTCCTCGCTCCCAGAATCTGGGTAACCAAATGCCCCTTCGAGTGTCGCCATCTGTTGTAAACAAAAATCTGCCCTTTTTTCCCTTATGGGGTATCCAAGAGCCCTATTGGTAGGAGAAAATAACAGAGGCCAACCAGAGAATATTGAGAAGCAACGTGGCTAGTAAGCCTGATCTTTATTGATCTGTTGCAACAGGGTCCTCACTCACCACACGCAGGAGGGAGGAGGAACCCAGAACAAAGGTGTGCCTGCCCTTATATAGACATTTTTAATTCCCTGCCCTGGAGTTCAAGACCACCCCCCCCCCCAGATACATCATACCTACATCACAGAAAAGGCGGTCTACAGCAGAAAACTGAGTGTGTGTTTTATCTCGTCTGCCAGGTTATCCGTTAATGCTCACTTGATTGGATACCCTGGTGAGCCTGGCCAGTATTTTGTAATGATAAATATGTAGTTCCTGAGCCAGGTCACAGCTCACACCCTATTCATATCTTAAATGTGCCCTTAAGACAGGATTTGTGAAGGAAATGGCAATGGGGAGGTTTTTCCATTTTCCTCTGAGGTTGCAGAGAAATCACTTTGGGAATCAAAATGGCTTCAGGTCGGTCTTCCTGTGCTGATCTATGTACGTGCTTGGTTGGTACACTTAGGAACATTTAACATATATCTAAGACCTCAAAATTCCTATCACAGCAGCCAGCTGTGCTCTGGCTGGCAGCCTCTCCAGCCAGCAGCCAAGATGGCTCCAACCTCAGGGCCTCTCCTTTCCCAGAAAACCTCTGCTCAAAAGGACAACATTATTCCTGTGTGACCTCAGGTCCAGTTACCTTGCATGAGCCATTGGGGGGGGGGAAGGAAAGTTCTTTGCGTTGCCAATGGCCCTTAATGGCTCTCGGTTGTCTGCTAATGGCTCTGTACTTAGCTAGCCAGCCAAGGTAACCTTCCTTTGTTCTACAGGATGGCTCTTTCCCCTCCCAAGCAATTCCAGGCCAGGAAGTTGCCTTTTTGCACTGCTAAGGTGAAGACTTCAAACAATGGTTAAGTTCTAAAAATTATGGGTGTCTTGATTCTGGCACCCACAAGAGACAACATTCTACCCCCTCAAAAAGCGCCCATCTGTCTCAGGTGTGCAAAATAACAAAAAGGTATTAGAATGCACATCATAAAAAACTGCACACAGTAGCAAACCCGACACGGACACCATCCCTTTCAAGCAAGGTTCCATCCCAGCAGGGTCTCTGGAGGCCTCCCTCCTCCTCCTGCTGCAATTCTGCATTTCCAAACAGCTTTCAAACACACACAAGGATTAGCTGAGCAGTTCTTTAAAAACCCTCAAAACAATTTCTCTCACCACCAGCATGCAAGCAAAGGAAACACAACACAGCATTTCAAAACCATTGTTGAGCTTGCAGGATGACTCTCTTTGCAAATCTGTTCTCAGTCCCAAGTGCAGACACTCCTGCAGTAAGCAGCCTGCTTGGGGTTTTCATCGAGCTCTAAGTTCCAGGAGGTTGCACGGCTACACTGTGCAGGTTCTGGTTTGCAGCAGCTGCAGAGGTTCACCTTCTGGGGTGCCTTTCTGCAACAGTGTCCAGCTGTCTTCAAATCATGGCATAGCTTTGTGGCAGGCATGTCCAAAGCCCCTTTTGGGGGCCCAACCCTGTGGCAGTTTATTGGGGTCAAATCCTAAAAAAAACCCCTCATCAACGTTGGGGTAAAATCATAAAAAAGGCCCTCACTTCATCAAATCCGGCCCTTTTTGAAAGAAGTTTGGGCACCCCTCCTTTGTGGTCACAACCAGCTGCCCCCAGTGCCCAACGCCAGTAGGCACTACCCCTTTGGGGTACAATATGTCCACCCCAGCTCCAAACACTCCCATTGGGACAAGGTCTTCCCAGTGGTGTTGCAAGGGGGACACAGTTTCCCAGTGGGGACGAGCAGGCGAGTTAATTTCCCACTCACACAACCTTCATGTCTGGATCATCCCTTTGCAAAATCCTCAGCTGTCTGCCACTGCCATGTCACCATCCCTCTGCTAGGCCAAGGGGCCTGGGCTGGGCCTCTGGCAGAGAGAATTCATTCCTACCTCCAGTCCAGAATAGGGATTCCGCTGAGCCCCTCTAACCTGTGATCCTGCTGGATGCGTGATTCAGCAGCTGCAGAGAGATGGGCAGATTTGAGGCTTGTGAAATCTGGACACCAACCAAGTCCATCTGCCTGAACCAGGTGGAAAATATTGGCATAGCCAGACAGGCAGAAGGCAAAGAATTAAGGAAGGTGCTGCTCTCAGAGCATATGCTCAAGCCAAGCATTTGTGATCACCCTCGCATGCCTTTTCTCAGGAAAACCCACTCCTGCTTTCCTCCAAATGCATTCTTTTCCAGCGACCTCATTTAGAGTATGGGGCAGGAAGCTTCTTCTGTTGCTCCAACAGCTGGGAGTTCGAAGCCTTTCGTGTGGCCAGAGATCTCCCAGGACATTCCAGATCTCCCAGTTCTGCTCGCTCCTGGTGCGGGAGGAAACTGGCTTATGTCTTGGACCTTGTTTAGATGAGACTGGCATTGGGCACCAGACCTCAAGAAGAAGGGATGCCTGGGAGGGGTGGGTGGGGGACTGGGAAGGAAGCTGGCAGCCTGTTTCCACGGCTTTTAAAGAGGACTGGAAAAATCCACGGAGGAGCTGGTGGCTGACCATGGCTTCTAGCCAGGATGGTTGCCCTCTGCCTCCACAGTCAGAAGCAGCAATGCTTCTGGAGGCCACTTGCTGGAAATCCTGCTTGTGAGAACCAGATGCTGGGCTGGGCTGGGTGGGCCATGGACCTGACCCAAGAGGCTCTTCTGATCTTCTCAGTTTGGCTTTTGGTGTCTCTGAAAACAGGGCGCCAGCCTCTGCTTTGGGACTTGGGGCTGCCAATGCATTTCTGTCCCTGTCTCTTCTCTAAGATTTTGCAGGAAGCTGCCTCCTGAATTCCCCTACAGAACCTCCTGCGAGTTCCAGGGATACTTTCCATTCCGGGAGCCACTTTTGCACGATTCCCTCTGTGGAGCAAAACCTCGCAGTGCAATTAGCAGTGGGGGATGATTGCAGAGTGAGCAGCACGGCTCCTCTTTGCTCAGGCTCTCTTTGTAGTCCAAGGTCACCGGCTTCTGCCAAGGACTCAGCCCCCTGTTCAGGTGTGAGGGGGGTTCTGGAAGCAGGCAGAGAGCTGCCTTGCGCAGAGAGCCACTGGCCTTGCAGTTCACGCTGCTCCCCAGGCAGGCAAGAAGGGTCTCGGGGTGACTTCCCTCCTCCCGCACCTTGTCATCTGATCCCTTCACTGGGAAGGATTCTGTAAGCTTCCTGCGCAGGCAGAGTTTGCTGGCTTGGCAGCAGCAGCCCTCTTGGTCCCCTGCTCAATGGCGCCAGTGATCTGACACACCTAGTCCAAGCTCTGCTGCTGCTGCTCCTTCCTTGATCACCCAAGGGCTGCTTTGCTTTTTCCTCCAGCTGCCCTGCAGTGCTTCTGTCTGCATCTGTGGGGGGAAAAGCTTCAGGGGCCAACAAGGGGGTGGGCTTCATTGCACCCCCAGCAGGAGTTACATCTGGGTTCCATGTGTGGCATGTATGAGGTGGAAGGACCATCTCCCCAACTCCAATTATTCTTAGTGGACCACAAGCTGAACATGACTCCACAGTGTGATGCAGCAGCAAAAAAAAAAAAAAAGGTAATGAAATTCTGGGCTGCATCACAGAAGTCTAGTTTCCAGATCAGGGGAAGTCATAGTCCTGCTCTATTCTGCCTTGGACAGGCCACACTTGGAGTCCAGTGTCCAGTTCTGGGCAGCACAGTTTAAGAAGGATGTTGACAAGGTGGAAGGTGTGCAGAGGAGGGCAACCAAGATGATCAAGGGCCTGGAAACCAAGGAACGGTTGAAGGAGCTGGGTATGTTTAGTCTGGAAAAGAGGAGACTGAGAGGAGATATGAGAGCCATCTTCAAATATCTGAAGGGCTGTCACATGAAGCAAGCTTGTTTTCTCCTGCTCTGGGGGTAGGACTTGAACCAATGGATTCAAGTTACAAGAAAGGAGATTCTGGCTAAACATCCGGAAGAACTTTCCATCAGTAAGAGCTGTTTGACCACGGGGTGGAAGGTGTTGGGCTCTCCTTCCTTGGAGGTTTTTAAGCAGATGGCCATCTGTCATGGATGCCTTGGCTGAGATTCCTGCATTACAGGAGGTTGGACTGGATGACCCTCGAAGTCCCTTCCAACTACAGTTCTACAATACCAAGATTCTGTGATTCAGGGACACAGCTTCACGGAGTCTGAGGCTGCAGTCCTACAGCACCCACTCACTGAAGTCAACGGGATCTGCTTCTGAGTTGGTGTTTGTGGGCCACCATCTGCCTTGGCTTCCAAGCCTCTGCTCCTCACGGCTCATCCTTACCCAGGAGTGTCTCCTCTGCAAGTCCCCTGCTGGCAGCCCCAGTTCTGGGGCAGCACAACCTCTGTGGTGCGTTGTGCATATTTGGGGTGTTGTTTTTGTTGTTGAGACAAGAGGAGACTGTTAGTTAATTCAGCTCTGATCCTCCGAGCTGATACGGCTCATCTTGACTGAGCCCAGCAGAGTATTCCCAGAGTCCGCAACGAAAGGATGAAGCAGGTATGGCTACATTGCTAAGCTTTATTTCTAAGCTATGCTGAGAGCATACAAATATACATCTTGTCTCTGTGAGAAGCAGAGAGCAACTCCGACAAAGAAACGACAGAACAAAGGAAACCGGAAACCAGTAAACGTCACATCCCGTCTCCCTTTCCCGTGGGAACCCAACAGTATCTGCACTGTGGAATGAAAACATCGTCTTGTGACTAGCAGCAGCAGCAGCTCAGTGAGGGAAACAGAAACTAACATCCTCCCCCTTTCTGTGAACATCACTGGGCAGCGAGTTCGTACAATATCAGTACAAACCCAACTTCCGTACGTAGGTACAGTGTTGAGCCCTTGGAACAAGCCTGGACAATAAATCAGCAGGAATTTCATTACCTGGCATATAGGACACCCTTACGAGTCCCTTCTGAACACATTCCCTAGCATGTCCTCTTCTCCTGAGCCTGTGGATCCTTGGTGGCTTCTGCTTGACCCTGGGGTCCTCCTTGCTTGCTTCTGGCATCATCCAGGAGGGATGCTCCTGTTCCTAAATTACAGCGGGGTTGGACTAGATGACACTTGGGGTCCCATCCAATTCTACAATTCTAGGAGTTTATGATTCCAGCAAACACTGAGAAGGCCCTTTGCTAGAGACCTGCAGGTGTCCTGCTGCCATTGGCTGCTGCTTCCCCACAGCTGCTCTTTCCCTGCCTGACGCTGGGGCCCAGTCCAGCTGGGTTCTGCGTGGGGGGGGGGCATGGGAACATCAGAGGAGCCCTGCTGGGTCAAGCCAAAGGGAGCATCTAGTCCAGCATCCTGTTCTCACAGGGGCTATTGAGGCATCCATCGCCCTCTCCTCTTCCATGAATTCTTAGAAAGCCAGCACTGGCAGCAAAATATCTTGAACTGGCCGTGTGTGTGTGTGTGTGTGTGAGAGAGAGAGAGAGAGAATTCAATTCCCTTGGTACTGGTGGGTGGGTGGAGCTCCCAAGAGCCCAGGAGCAGCTGGGGGTGTCTCTTATTGGTTGGGAACCTGAGAGCATCATGGCTGCAAACAGACTTCCTTGTGCGGGTCTTCCTACTGTTTAGCGCTTGATAGTCATCTGTCAGTCCTTCTGCAAGTCAGCTCATTTAAAGCGCTGTTCTGCCGGCAGGATGAAGAGGTTGAGTGCCTGTGACTGACAGCAGGATGAGTCCCTCCCATTAAGCCTCTCTGCTTGAAGGATTCCCAAATGCCAGGAAGAGGAGCACGGAAAAGGCTGCAAGCCAGAAACCCCCACTGAGCAGGTGGCTTGTGGGCTCTGAACCAGTCAATGGGTCCAGCAGGGGAGGGAGAAGAGGTGGAGGAGGGTTCAATGGATTCAAATGTCAGGAAAGGAGATTCCAGTGAAACATCAGGAAGAACTTCCTGAGAGTAAGAGGTTTTTGGCAGTGGAGGGGTCTCCCTAGGGAGGTGGTGGATTCTCCTTCCTGGGGGGGGGGTTAAACAGAGGTGGGGTGGTCATCTGTCAGGGATGCTTGAGCTGAGATTCCTGCATTGCAGGGGGTTGGACTAGATGACCCTCGGGATCCCTTCCATTCTATGATTCTGTGAAGGGCCTTTTGCTCTGGTGTCTGAACTAGTCCTTGATGGGCTTCTGGCCCAGCTGAGCTCTTCAGAGTCCCACCAGCAGCTCCCTCCCTCCGGCACCTCACCTTCTCCAGTCCTTCATGTTCCCTTCCAAGAACATATGGCGGAAATCCTCCGGAGCAGGACTTCCATTTAGAATATCTATTACTCAGATCAAGGTTAATCCTGGGTAATCTAACAGGGTGAAAAGGGCTTCAGCATCAATCTGCTTTGCAGCTCTGGGGCTCCGAAGCCTCCAAGGGCCATTTGTGCATCCCAGCTGGACGGGGCTCAGGACTCTGCCCCCTTCCCCATTTCCCCACACTGTGCCATCTCTGGTAGACCTGAGTGGGGGCTTCTAGCTCCAGGATGGGGGGGGGGCACAGAGCCCAGACAGCTTTGGAGGGTCTGAGGATGGAGCCCAGGGCAAACGCTGCCTCTTCACCCGAGGGGCCACAAACTCCTCAGCGATGCTCAGAGTTGCTCTGGAAGATGTGTGGTGCCTTTGGGGGAGCCGCATGGATGGGCATATCCTTAAATTGGGCCTCTCGTGTTTGGCCCAGATTATTCTCCCTGCCAGCTTCAGAAACAGCAGCAAGTTGCTCCCAAGGCCCTGCTGCCCCTTTCTCCACCCGGCTGGGTCTCCAAAATCGGCAGCCCCACAGTTGTGATCCTTCTGAGCATTGATCCGGGCGCATTGAAGGGTGAACCTCCCTGCAAAGGTGGGCTAGATCAAGTTCACCTAACAACGCAAGAGGCCGCCTGGATCAGGCCAAAGGATGCCCCTCGAGTCTGGCATCGTCTGACATCATCTTCTCTCAGCGGCCAACCAGGTGCCCCCAAAGGGAAACCCGGAAGCAGGACTCTCCCTAACTGAGATTCTCTCTGCTGCAGGGGTGGGCACCTCAGGTTCAGGGGTCTCCAGGCCTCCCTCCCTGGCCCTCGGGACTCTCTCATGGACACCCCCTCCCTGGCCCTCCCCTGCTCCCTCCCTGAGTGTTTTTGGTGGGGGGGGGGGAAAGTGTTGTTGTGTCCTTGCACTCTGGCTTGCCTGGCTGGAGGGCAGGGAGGGGTGTCTCTGTGGGTGCAGACACTATCCTCTTGCATAAAAAATAGAAAAATTCCTTCCTGTAGCACCTTAAAGACCAACTAAGTTAGTTCTTGGTATAAGCTTTCGTGTGCAAGCACACTTCTTCAGATACACAGTGTGCTTGCACACGAAAGTGTGCTTGCACACGAAAGCTTATACCAAGAACTAACTTAGTTGGTCTTTAAGGTGCTACAGGAAGGAATTTTTCTATTTCGACTATGGCAGACCAACACGGCTATCCATCTGTAACTCTTGCATAAAAGTAAAAGTAGCATGCATTGGCATGTGGCCTCTGGAACATTGTTCAGAAGGAAATGTGGCCCCTGGGTGGAAAATCTCTCTCCCCCCCCCCCCTTGACCCTGCTCTGTTGGAAGGTTTTTTCCTTGCTTTGCATCTCTCAGGGAGTTGCAGAATTCCATGACGGCTGTATTAGCCCCTTGCATTGCAGACGTCATATTGCATTTTGATGGTGTGAGTGGCCTTGGCTGGAGAAGCACTCAGGAAGGTGGCCTGAATCAAAGCGAAATAAATAATAGCTCTTAATACAAGAGAGGCGCTTTGCTGCGACTGGGCTAGGGAGGGTGTGCCAGGAGACACTTTGATTAAATGACAAATTGGGCGGCAGGACAGGAATTTGCACGCCCAGGATGACAGAGGAAGCTACTGGATGCATCCGGGGTCCCTTCCAAGTCTGCACTGCCAGGGCTCTGTGAGTGCCAGGCTCCCCCCCCCCCCCCCGCTCTGGCTGGCAGAATCTCAAACTGCCTGGATCGCTCTGCGGAGACCACCAGGCACTTCTCACTTCTCACTTCTCTCTCCAACTCCTTCCCTCCATCCCCACAGCTGACAAGGAGCTCTTCCTGCCTTCCATCATTTGCTGGGGGTCCGCTGGGCTTCATCCTTCCCTTCCAATTCTCTCTCTCTCTCATGTTCAGGGATTCCTTTCTCCTGGCATTTGCTTGATTAAACAAGCTGCTGCCTGCTAATCTTTCCTCCTCCTCCAGGTTTCCTTTCCCTCCCAGGCTCCGGAATCAGCAAACTGCGGAACCAGGAGGAGGCGGGCACTGCCCATCCCTCCCCCCCCCCACTTTGCATATCCCTTATTGCAGATATGAATATTGCGGTGGATGCCTAAAAACTGTCTCCTTTTGGACATGAAGCATTGTCCAGACCCATGAGATTATTCAGCAATTCCACGAGACATGTACCCGTCCAAGAGACAGGCTCAGCATCTTACAAAATATGAAATAATTCCAACAGACCAAGAAGCAGAGGTCTGTCTCTGACCACAGCCTGAATTCCAGCCCGAGTCTGGGTGATCCTGGAGAGCTTTAGTTACATCCTTACTCTCTGAGAGTCTGAGAAAAAGAAACTTCCGTCACCACGCTTCCAAGACGGCTAATTTGCAATTCAATACCTTAACCTAAGGTTAAACACTCATGTGTGAGCTAGCAGAAAACGGTGATAGTTAATTATCAACTCAGTGAAAGCTCAGAGTCCCTTAGAATACTGCAGTGTTAAACCCTTTCATCAATACACACAGCCACTCCCATTTTGGAGACAGTCAAATGATTAAACACCCCCCTGCAGTTGGCACCGGGGCCAGGGACCCCCGCGGCATCCCCTCTGCTGGGTCGCCCACAGTGATGGTTCTGTGCTGGATTGGGGGTCCCGTGCACAGTCCCTTTCCTGGAGGAGCTGCTGCACCCTCTTGGCTTGGCAGGGGAGTCCCCATTTCTGCATTACAGGGGGTTGGACTAGATGACCCTTAGGATCCCTCCTGACCCTGATTCTATGATTCTGTCTGAGCCAAGATGGGTCTTCCTGGCCAAGGGCTGAGTGTTGGGCAGCTGCCCCTGAAGCCCCCTGGACCTCAGACAAGGCTGGATGGGTCCAGCCACCTCTCCCTCCCTCGCTCTGTCCCTCCTGCCGCCATGGTGGGTCCTCACCTGCTTTGGCATGGAGCACTTCCTCCTGCTGCTGCTCCTCCAGTCCCCAAGTCCCAGGCCTCGCAAGGAGACGGTATCTCGGCTAAACGAGGCAAAAATGATTTAATGGAGGAGGCTAATCAAGGAGGCCAAGAGAGACTCCGCGCCACGGCTCAGATACAAGATTCAATTAAAATGCAGCCTTTGTGCGCCTCGCCATTTTAATTTTCCACAAATTAGCTTAAAAAAGGTATGGAAATGAAGATATTAGATTTTTTTTAAAAGTCAAAAGGAAAAAGCAAACCCTTTGAGGATTATATTAGCAATTCCCCTCTTTCAAACCAGCACATGGCCCTGATTCTCTCCCCTGCGGCGGAGAAGCCCTCTCCCCTCTTCTCTTCAAAGGGAAGAAGGTGGTCCCAGGTCAGGGCTGTGAAGAGGCAGCGGGGGGGGGGGCCTTAGATGAAGACCTGGCGAGGCCAGGGTTCAAGTCCCCACTCATGGGTCAGTCGCTGCCTCTCACACTAATCGACCTCACAAGGTGCTTTTTGTGGGGATTCATTGAGGAGAGAGGTGAGGAGCTTCCCTTTTCCTCACAACTTTTGAAATTCACCCCAACATACGAAAGCTCAAACGACCATATCGGTATTAGCCTTGAAGGTGCCACAAAATGTGGTGTTGGTTTTATTCTGATGAACTTTAATTAAGAAAGATGTACATTCTGGTTGGGCTGGCTGCTCTAATTGCCTGTGCCTAAACATCCCCCCAAGTCCAGCTGCTCAGCCATTAACCACGCCACTTTGGTGAAATCAACCCGGCATCTACAGGAGGATCATTGCTTAGCAAAAGATGCATCTCAGATGGGGTGGGGGCAGAAAAGACCATCCAGAGATCAACTTGAAAGGGGCGCAGTGGGCCTCTTATCAGGTAAAGGGGCTCCTGGGTCAGGTCACCCAAGTGTAGTTGTTGAGTCATTTACTCGTGTCCGCCTCTTCGTGACCCCCTGGACCAGAGCATGCCAGGCCCTCCTGTCTTCCACTGCCTCCCGCAGTTTGGTCCAACTCATGCTGGTAGCTTCGAGAACACTGTCCCACCATCTCGTCCTCTGTCATCCCCTTCTCCTTGCGCCCTCCATCTTTCCCAACATCAGGGTCTTTTCCAGGGAGTCTTCTCTTCTCATGAGGTGGCCAAAGTCTTGGAGCCTCAGCTTCACGATCTGTCCTTCCGTGAGCACTCAGGGCTGATTTCCTTCAGAATGGAGAGGTTTGATCTTCTTGCAGTCCATGGGACTCTCCAGAGTCTCCTCCAGCACCAGAATTCAGTTAGTTACCTCCCCCCAAAAAACTCACCTGCTACAGGTGAGGAGCTGCAGCTGCCTTTTGCATCTGTGTGAGGGAGCCCACCTCTTCTAGTCAGGTTTGGACTGCCTTGCATTGCATTTCACCCCAAGGAGACGGATGTGGAGTAAAAGAGGGCAGCACCAAACCCTCCTTGAAGTGTCTGGTCTGCGCTACACATGGATCTTGGGCCAGAATTAAATTCTGATCAAACTAGAAATCTGGCATTTTTTAAGAAATCAAAGGATCTAGTAAAGGTTGAAGGATTCACTGGGAAGTTCTTTATAATGTGAGGTAAGGCGATATGAGAACCATCTTCAAATATCAGATGGGAGGTGGAACAAGCCTGTTTTCTGCTGCTCTGGAGGGTAGGACTCGAACCCATGGCTTCAAGTTACAGGAAAGGAGATTCCGACTAAACCTCAGGAAAAGCTTTCTGGCAGTAAGAGCTGCTTGACCGTGGAGCGGTCTCCCTTGGGATCTAGTGGATTTTCCTTCCTTGGAGGCTTTTAAGCAGAGGTTGGATGGCTACCTGCCATGGATGCTTGAGCTGAGATTCCTGCATTGCCGGGGGTTGGACTGGATGACCCTTGGGGTCCCTTCCAATTCTACAATTCACTGATGCCATAGTTTTGTGATGGGCAAAGCAGGACGCACCAACTGAGCCCCTTGCTACCCCTTCCATTAGGTGGACCACTTATCTGGAGAAGAAGTGGGCCTTCTGCACTCCCAAAGGTGTCTGGTGGCAGAAGGAGTGTAGGATCAGGGCCAATTGGGATCTGGGCTGGGCCACCTCTGGCCCTGTGAGGCAGGAAGGTGAAACCAGGTCGCCCGTCTCCGGGAGAGCAAGTTCCCGGCTCTTCATTATAAATGACTAAACATGAATATAAATCACAATTCAGGGTGTCAGCTGCACCAGCCAGCCTCAGCCAAACAGAAAAATAATCAGTTTATAACAAATAAATGTAATCTTTCACCGGCTCCCAATTCTCAAATGTTTTTTTTTCCTACCCGGCTTACACCGGCTGGATGCTGATCAGGGCAGCGGGAGGAGGACTCTGTGGCTGCCCCCTCCTGGACAAAGAGAGGCCCCCTGGCCTGGACAGCGGTGGGGGGGGGGAGGCAGCTGCCCTCTTCCTTCCCTCTTTGCAGGCCCCCCACTCTGGAGCAGCAAGAAAACAGCTTGCTCCATCTTCCACACGGCAGTCCTTCAGCTCTTTGCAGATGGCCATCAGATCACCCCTTCGTCTTCTCCAGGCAAAGCAGGCCCAGCTCCTTCAACCGTTCCTCATCAGGCTTGCTTTCCAGACCCTGGATCCTCTTGGTCACCCTCCTCTGCCCACCTTCCAGCTTGTCCACATCCTTCTCAAACTGGGCTGTTCAGAAGATTCAACAATCTGGACCGGCCTCTGTCAGCAACCTATAGGTGAAAGGATTTCCTGCTGGGGGGTATGAGCGGGGTGGGGGCCTGAGGGCATTTGCTGGGAGGCACAGCAGTTTGTGTGGCCACGACGCACCTTTTCAAGTCTGGGCAATTCCCTTCACAATAAGCATCCCAGAACACAATTTAGAATCCTGGCTCTGAACACAGAAACGTGGAAATTCTTGGCATATTTCCACCATTCTGAGCAGGACCTGTGCCTTCCAGGGTGCAGTTTAGGGAAGATTAATGAATTAGCAATCCAAACACCTACAGGGTCTGAATTCACAGGGACCTGGAGAAAAAGGAGCCCAGGCAAGAAGGAAGTGGGAGAAGCCAGCCTTGGTGTGCAAAAGGCAGAGAAGCCCCCCTGAGCCCCTCATGTGTCAAGCAAACTGGGAGGGTCTGCGAGGCTGCAGTCTGCCCCACTGCTGGAGGAGGAGAGCCCAGCATCCGCCTGGGTCTGCTCTACTGCCAAATTGGAAGGATTGAGAGTGGGATGGCGTGGCTGCCCTGTGAAGAACGGCCGCAGCGTTTGGGACTTTGTAGTTTAAAGAAAAAGCAAGTGAGAGGCGACATGATTGCATTTCGTTCAATTATGCCTGGCATGGAGAAAGTGGAGAGAGAAATGTTTCTCTTCCTCTCATCACCTGATACTAGAAATCCAATGATGCTGAATATTGGAAGATCCAAGATGGATGAATGAAAAGCTGTCTTCATGCAGTGCAGAGTTTTTATTTTATTTTATTTTATTTTATTTTATTTTATTTTATTTTATTTTATTTTATTTTATTTTATTTTATTTTATTATTTTTCTTTTTTTCCTTTTCCTTATTTGTATTTTTTATTTTTCCCCTTTCCCTCCCTTTTTTTCTTCCCCCCCCCCCCTTATGCAGTACAGAGTTAACCTATGGAACTCCCTCCCTCAGGAGGAAGTGAGGGCCACCAGCTCTCGTAGATGGCTTTAAAAGAGGATCAGACAAATACATGGAGGAGTGGAGAGGAGCTGTCAAGGGCTACCAGCCACAGTGGTGTAGCGTGGGATGCCGGCACCCGGAGCCACACCGAGGGGAGTGGGAGGGAGGGAAATGGAGTGCGCCTGTGCATCCAGCTGCCTAATGGGGCCCACATCACCCAGGAGATTGTGGCCGTAGAGATGAGAAAAGAAGAGTTGGTTCTGTTGCTGGGAGAAGTCACTTCCTGGTTCGCCTGGAGAAGTTATTTTCAACGGAGCCCAGCTGTGTGGAGGCAGCACCGGGTGTTGAAATTTTGCATCCCTAACAATTTTGCACCTGGGGCAACTGCCTCTGTGCCCCCCAATGCCACTGACTAGCCAGGATGGCTCTCCTCTTCCTGCACAGCTGGATTCAGGTAGATAGCCGTGTTGGTCTGACACAGTCGAAATATATAAAAAAATTGTCCAGTAGCACCTTAGAGACCAACTAAGTTTGTGTGTATATATATATATATTTGCACAGCTGGAGGCTGTGACGCTTTTGGAACCACAGGAGGGGAAGGTGCTATTGCGATCCAATCCTGCTGGCTGGTTTCCCATTGGTATACCTGTATACCTGAAGGAGCATCTCCACCCCCATCGTTCTGCCTGGACACTGAGGTCCAGTGCTGAGGGCCTTCTGGTGGTTCCCTCCCTGCGAGAAGCCAAGTTACAGGGAACCAGGCCTTCTCACCCGCCCTGTGGAACGCCCTCCCACCAGATGTGAAGGAAATAAGCAGCTATCTTTAAAAGACATCTGAAGGCAGCCCTGTTTAGGGAAGCTTTTAATGTTTAACAGACTACTGTATTTTAACATGTTGTTGGAAGCCGCCCAGAGTGGCTGAGGAAACCCAGCCAGATGGGCGGGGTATAAATAATAAATTACTATTACTATTACTATTACTATTACTATTACTATTACTATTACTATTACTATGGCACCTGGTTGGCCTCTGTGAGAACAGGACACTGGACTAGAGGGGCCCTGGGCCTGATCCAGCAGCAGGCTCTTTCTGTTTCCTTATCCTCCTCAGTGGCCTAGCCCCTTCTCCGTGGGGCAGCCCCTCCACGCCCCCCCCCTTGCAGCACCAGCCCAGGAGGAGGCAGCAGCTCCTGACCTTCAGCTTCTCCCTGAAAGGCGCATCTTGCCTGCTCCCCCCGGCCCCCGCCTGCAGCTCCTGCCACTTGGAGCAGGAGTCCCATTTGTCACTGTCTCTTTTCAAGGGTTCCGTATCTTGGGAGCCACGTGGGTCACCCAGCTGCAATGCAACGGGGCGGGGAGGAACTCTGGCGGGGGGAGGCAGTCTGCATGTGTGCGCCGGGGGGGGGGGTGCGGTCTGCCTGTGGCTCCCTGGGCCTTCCCGCCCATCCCTTTCCTCTGGGCAGGGGCAGGGGCTGGGGTCACCCAGGCCAGGCGGAAGGGCCCCAGGGGGAGACCCCTTTGGACCCCTTGGCACCTGCAGCCTCGTCTCCCCCAGCTTCTCTCTCCCCCACATCCGCAGTGCTTGTGGAGCAGAGGAGGCTGCCTTTCACTGAGTCAGAAAAGGGCCCATCTCGGCCAGTGCTGTCCACACGGACTGGCAGGAGTCTCTCCCAGTCTTTCCTCCCTGGAGATGCACCGGAATGAACCTGGCACCTTCTGCCTGTAAGGGGCTCCACTGTGGAGCTTTGGCCCTGGAAAAGGTGCAGGATGCGGAGACGGTCTCCTCCAAGGAAAGGCCGCCACAACGTTTTGGCCTTTATCGCGTGGGAGAAAATGTGTCTTTGAGGGCAGAGGGCGGCAAAATACAATGTGGATAAAGTGATCCAGGGGAAGCTCAGAGCCTGCCTGCCCTGGAAGACCCGTTGCAGGGAGAAGACCCTGAGCCCACAGAAACAACCTGCAGAGCCCAAGCACATACGAACACACACACACCGGGGGGAAAGCAGAGGGGGGAAAGCCCCTGGTTGGGGAACCCACCTGCTCTCCCAACCTCAATTCCCAGAGCAAGCTCATCGGCCGCTGGCGGCCCAGGTCTCTTCTCACCACCCAGGGCGATGGCGCAGGAGGAGCAGTGGCTGCTGCGTCCAGGAGCCAACAGGCAGCAGGTCAGTGCCAGGAGAGCTTCTGCCTGGTTTCTTCTGCCCCTGCGTTGTGAGGCTCCCGCCTTCTTCCCTCTGAGCATCACTTTATAAGGCTGAACTCAAGCTGAGCTCATCCACCCCAAACATAGAACCACAGCAATGGAGACTTGGAAAGGACCCCAAGGGAGGTCTAGTCCAACCCCTGCAAGGCACGTTGGGGGGGACCAACAGCAGTGGGGCTGCAATGCCTTGCAATGCATGCTCAGCCGCTGCTCCCTCTCCTGCCCAGGCTGAGAAGGGGGCCTGGCTCCCAGGATGCCTGCAGCTTCCAGTTGCGCGTTCCCACAACTGTGGAAGGGATGGGGACGGAGGCAGCTGTGCCGAGACAAATGGCTGGCCCCCGACCACCCCCTGCCCCCTGCCCCCTGCCGCAGCAGCGTCCTCAGCCCCCTCCGTCTTGGTGACTGCCTGCCAGTGGCCTTTGTCTCCTCCCACCCCCTCCAAGAAACCTCTCCCCCCCGGGGGTGGACATGGCGGTGGCGGAAATGCTGACTCTCCTCCACCTGGCCGCTTCTTCCCTCTCCCTCGCCCCCCCTCGCCCCCGTTTGCCTGCACTCTAAATGGATCTCAATGCAGGATTAATTTGTCATATTGACACTGATCGTTTATTACAGAGAAGAGAGGAGCCCATTCATTTGAATAGAAAACATTTCATCTTATCTGCTGCCGCTCCCCAGCCAAGCACAGCCCTCACTTTTTAACCTTGGACAACAAGGCACTCATAATTTCCTCCCTGACACCCGATAAGAAACTTACTTTTGAATCTGGCTTTCTTTGGAATTTTAAACGCCAGTTTGAAAGAAACCTGGAGCCACGTGGGCGCAGGAGGGCCTGGGAAGAAGAGCCTGCCTGCCTGCCTCTGAGCCAGGCCAACGGGGCACAGCAGAACGCAAGGAGAGCCCGCTGGATCAGGCCAATGCCCAACATCCCAGAGGCAGCAATTGCAGCAACTGGGGGAAGGGGAGCTTGTTGCAGCAGGAGGGGGAGACCCCCTGGATTCTGCAGCAGCCTGCCCCATCTCTGTCTCCTGCCCCCATCCTCTCCAGCCTCGGAGTCAGGACCGCTCTCTGCCACAGTCTCTTCCTGCTCACTTAACCCTCTTGTCTCTTCCAACACCCCCTCCCAGTCTGCTCCACTCGTTGTCGTCCCACCCCCACTCTGGCTCTGAGCCTCCTTCACTTGGGGGTTCCCCAGCTGGTGCCTCCCCCCTCCTCTTCATCCAGCCAGTCCCTGACATGCACACACACATCTGGAGACAAGGCCTGCGTGGAAACATCCCTTGCTCACCCCTTTTCAGTCCGCTCCTGGTTCTGGGAGCCAGCGGTGCAGAGAGCGTGGGGAAGCCCCTGGCCCTTTGCTTGCCTAGCCCATTTCTTCCTCCTCTTTTTCCGACCCGGCTCCACCCTCCAGCTCTGAAGCTTCCCCTGCCTCTGCCTCTTGCCTCCTGGCTGCTGCAGGTCCCCACAAATCACTGACCCCCCCTCTCCTGAGTCAGACCCCAGACCCCCTTCCCCCAGGTGCCCTGACAGGAGAGGACTCTTGTGCTCCCATCCTGCTTGCGGGATCCTGATCAAAGCCCTGGCTGGCCAGTGTGAGAACAGCATGCTGGAGTAGATGGGCCATTGGCCGGATCCAGTGGGCTCTGCTTGGCTTCTTAGGACCAGAATCCCCATGTGAATCCAGCAGCTCATACAGGGAACAAAGGAAGCTGGTCCAATCCAAGATAGCTCCCTACTCAAAGGCTGCAGGGAAATGAAGGGGTTTTTATATGCCAGTTAATTTATCCAAAGAGACCTTTTCCTCCATGGTTCCTCCTCCTCTGTTCTCTAGTGCCATCCCAGGGGCATGGTGCCAGGCAGAGGGCAGGTGCCCACCTCCCCAGCTGGCCTGGGGGTGCCTGATTGCCTTGCCAGCCCAGCCATGTCTCAAACTCGCTGACACTAATAGGCCTGTCAGCAAGGCCTTCCCAGAGAAGGGACTGCAATTGTTTTCCGATCCGGGAACGGCAAGGCAGATAAGGCTTTCACCTCTGAGGCACCGGCTAGAAATTAGGGGTGCGAGGCAGGAAGCAGCAAATGGAGATAAATGAGGGTGCCAGGTGGCGGCCGCCTGCCCACGGGACGCCCTGGAAGTGGCTAAGTGCATAAAGAATCGCTGGCCAGTTATCTGGCCTCTGCTTTGGACAGCCTCAAATGAGGAAACGAGGAAGAATGAGCCAGGAGGAGAAGGAGGAGAAGCCAGAAACGAGGAAGAATGGAGGAGTAGGAGGAGGGGAGGGACTGGCCAGGCGGAGTCCGTGGGCTGTGGATGCAGAGCAAAGGCAAAGCCATGCCCAAGCCAGACCCTGAACCTGCCTTCCCCCACCAGGGGAGCACCTGGATCTCCTGGAGGGAGGAATGCCCTTGGGCCTTTGTCTGAGCAGCCACAAAGCTCCAGGGATGAAGCCTTCCCTGGTCAGCCAGCTCCACAGACCGCAATGCAGTGGCCTCCATCCCACAGCCTCTCTTGAGGGAGGGAGGAGACTGGACCCCCTTCCTCTTCTCTGGAGAAGCAATGATTGTGAAAGGTGCAGATCCTCGGCAGAAGATCCTGGGTCCACTGGTCCACCGGAACACCCCTAGGTTGTCCTAGGGGATTTTAACATCCATGCCAACACGACCTTACAAGGGGCCGCTCGGGACTTTGTGGAAAGCATGGCCTCCATGGGGCTGTCCCTGAATAAGTCTGGCCCAACCCATAGCCGCGGACATGCCTTGGACCTGGTGTTTACCTCTATGGATGTTGGTGATCTGACACTAACTAAAAGCGAAACGAAAGAAGTGCCATGGTCAGATCACTTCCTGGTGCAACTGGACTTCTCTGCGACCCATCCCCTCTGCAGGGAGGTGGGACCGATTCGAATGGTCCGCCCCCGCCACTTAATGGATCCAAATGGTTTCCAGAGAGTGGTAGGGGATGCTTTATCCCATGTTGATGGCCTTTCAGCTGATTCCCTGGTGGCCCGCTGGAATGTGGAGTTAACCAGGGCTATTGACTGTTTGGCTCCGAAGCGCCCTCTCCGATTGCATGGAGCCCGGACAGCCCCGTGGTTTTCCACGGATCTGAGGGCAATGAACAATCGTTGAGACGGCTAGAGCGCCGGTGGCGGATAACTCATTCCGAATCTGACCGGACACAGGTTACAGCTCAACGTTGAGCCTACCAAGTGGCGCCTCTATTGCATCTGCAGAAAACAGCAGCAGGAGACTTTTTCAGGTGGTTCACAATTTAGCGGAACCACCTGCAACATCGGGGCCCAGTACGGGCCACATGATCTCCTGCAATGATTTTGCAAAGTTTTTTGCAGATAAAATCGCTCAGATTCGGGAAGAAGTAGACTCCACCATGGGAGCAGGGCTGGGGCGGGAGAGTGCTAGAGTTTTGTCTAGTCAAGTTGTGTGGGATCAATTCCAATCTGTTACCTCCGAGGATGTGGACAGGCTGCTTGGACGAGTGAAACCAACCACCTGTCTCCTTGATCCTTGCCCATCCTGGCTAATAAAAGCTAGCCGGGAAGGACTGGGCGATGGGCTTTGTGGGGTGGTGAATGCTTCCCTCCGTGAGGGAGCCTTCCCAGACCTGCTGAAAGAGGCGGTTATTAAACCGCTTCTTAAAAAACCATCTTTAGATGCGACCACGATGGCCAATTATCGCCCAGTCTCAAATCTTCCATTCTTGGGCAAGGTGACTGAGCGAGTGGTTGCTGAACAACTCCAGGCACGCCTGGAAGAAGCGGACCATTTGGATCCCTTCCAGTCAGGATTCAGGCCTCATCATGGGACTGAAACTGCCTTGGTCGCACTGGTTGATGATCTCCGGCAGGCTAGGGACAAAGGTGAGAGCTGTTTCCTAGTTCTGCTGGATCCCTCAGCAGCTTTTGACACCATCAACCATTAACATCCTTCTGGACCGTCTTGAGGGGCTAGGAGCTGGGGGCACTGTCATACAGTGGTTCCGCTCCTTCCTTCTGGGCTGGTTCAGAAAGTGGTGGTGGGGGATGAGTGTTCAGACCCCTGGGCTCTCACTTGTGGGGTGCCTCAGGGTTCTGTCCTCTCCCCCATGCTTTTCAACATTTACATGCAGCCACTGAGAGAGATCATCAGGAGGTTTGGGCTGGGCGTTCATCAGTATGCGGATGATACCCAGCTCTACCTCTCTTTTAAATCAGAACCAGTGAAGGCGGTGAAGGTCCTGTGTGAGTGTCTGGAGGCGGTTGGAGGATGGATGGCGGCTAACAGATTGAGGTTGAATCCTGACAAGACAGAAGTACTGTTTTTGGGGGACAGGAGGCGGGCAGGTGTGGAGGATTCCCTGGTCCTGAATGGGGTAACTGTGCCCCTGAAGGACCACGTGCGCAGCCTGGGAGTCATTTTGGACTCACAGCTGTCCATGGAGGCACAGGTCAAATCTGTATCCAGGGCAGCTGTTTACCAGCTCCATCTGGTATGTAGGCTGAGACCCTATCTGCCTGCAGACTGTCTCGCCAGAGTGGTGCATGCTCTGGTTATCTCCTGCTTGGACTACTGCAATGCGCTCTGCGTGGGGCTACCTTTGAAGGTGACTCGGAAACTACAACTAATCCAGAACGCGGCAGCTAGACTGGTGACTGGGGGCGGCCGCCGAGACCATATAACACCGGTCTTGAAAGACCTACATTGGCTCCCAGTACGTTTCCGAGCACAATTCAAAGTGTTGGTGCTGACCTTGAAAGCCCTAAATGGCCTCGGTCCAGTATACCTGAAGGAGCGTCTCCACCCCCATCGTTCAGCCCGGACACTGAGGTCCAGCTCCAAGGGCCTTCTGGCGGTTCCCTCACTGCGAGAGGCCAAGTTACAGGGAACCAGGCAGAGGGCCTTCTCGGTAGTAGCGCCCGCCCTGTGGAACGCCCTCCCATCAGATGTCAAAGCGATAAACAACTACCTGACATTCAGAAGACATCTGAAGGCAGCCCTGTTCAGGGAAGTTTTTAATATGTGACATTTTAGTGTATTTTTCATCTTTGTTGGAAGCTGCCCAGAGTGGCTGGGGAAACCCAGCCAGATGGGCGGGGTACAAATAATAAATTATTATTATTATTATTATTATTATTATTATTATTATTATTAATCTGGCAAATGTGCACCTGGACACCTCACCCTGAATCAGAGTTGACCCTCCTGGTGGTTCTGATGCTTTAAGATAAAAAGCTGCACCCAACTAAAGAATCATGGCAAGAAAAATTGATGGATTATGCAGAACTGGCAAAATTGACATATAAGCTACGGGACAAGGATAACTGTGACTTTAAGGATGAATGGGAACCTTTCACAAAGTATTTGAAGACGCAACAAAGCGAACTGGACTCCTTGGCAGGTTTTGAATAAACATCCACAATTTTCTACTGATAATAATTAGCTAAACAGTTGGAGGATCTATACAACTCTGTAACATGCAGAAAACAGCATTATTGGAGAAACCAAAGACTGGAACTGAGGGAAGTTGGGGGGTGAGGTGGGGGGTGGGTTTTGTGGGGGGAGGAAAAATGGGGGGGAATAAGGATATGTTTTTGGAAAATATGTTTTGTTATAACTTTGAATAAAAAAAATTTAAAAAAAAGATAAAAAGCTGCAGTTTGGCACATTTGCACAGTCCAAGGGCACAAACCCTGAGCAGGGTCTGAGCCTGGGGCAAAAGGAAGAAAGTCCTTCTTCACGCAGTGCATTGTTGAACTATGGAACTCTCTCCAACAGGAACCTAGGATGTGGCAAATTCATGGAGAAGAATAAGGCTTTCAGTGTCTGCTAGTCACGGTGGCTCGGCTCTGCCTCCACAGTCAGAGGCAGCCCTGCTCCTGAATCCCAGTTGCTGGAAACTGCAGGAGGAAAGAGTGGCTCTTGTGCTCAAATCCTGCTTGCTCATTACCCATAATGGGCTCCTTTCCCCTTATGGGGAACCCAAGAGCCCATATAGAGTCCTTTTGTAGGTTCTCTATCGGTAGGGGAAAACAACAGAGGCCAAGCAGAGAATATTGAGAAGCAAAGCAGCTCGTAAGCCTGATCTTTATTGAACTGTTGCAACAGGGTGCTCACAACCACAGGCAGGAAGCAGGAAGGACCCCGAACAATGGTGCACAAGCCCTTATATGGCCATTGAAATTGCCCACCCTGGAGCCCAAGACCACCCCCAATACATCACACATACATCACAGAAGGGGTGGTCTACAACACAATCCTGTCTGGCAGGAAACCTGTGGATGGGTTTACCTGGCTGTTAATGGGTTTGCCTGGGCAGCCTGGCTATTCTTTTGTGATGATAAATACTTAATTCTTGAGTTCAGATCACAGGCTCACCCATTTCCTCCCTCCTTGCAGAGAAACATTTGAGGTCAGTTTGGGGGAGACAAAATCGTTTCAGGACTTTTTTCCTGCACTGTTTCAGACATGCGGTTTATATATTTATGTAAGTGTTTGCTTGGTACATTTATTTTATATCTCAGACCTTATAAATCTCATAACATGGTTGACTACTGTGGGCACAGGAGGAAAAACCCCTTTCTGTTGTTGCTGCTGCTGTCACCAGGCATGTTTTCTCCTTCCAGGCTTTGCAGATGACAACTGGGTGTGTCCCCCACGTCCTTGTGCTGGGGATTCCAGTTGCACCCGGTGCCTTCCTTGCTGCTCACTGCATTGGCAGAAAAAAGGGGGGTGTCTTCTGGCCCCCTCCCTGTGGGTCTGAGCAGAGCAGTGGGTGCCCCCCACCCCATGCCATGTGGCAAGACTCAGCCCGGCCAGGTGCCGCCTTCCTCCTCTCGCCCTTCACAGCCAGGAAGAAGCAGATCTGATTGGGAATTAGGCTGCAAGAGCAACCGTGTTCCCTTCTCTCTTATCTAAGTTGCTGTAACAAGTGCTTTGCATTTATTCCAGCCCATGTGCTGCAGAATTGCGTTACAGCTCATGGCTGCAAGCCATCTGCGGAGAGAAATCCAGTTATACCTTGTATAATAAGTTCCTGACAATCTTGCAGAGGACTCCGGGTCATAAAAGTCTCCCGGTTTTATCGCCAGTAACAGACATGGAGAGAAATTAAGTTGTCTTATCAAATTTAGATAATATATATCCCTCTGGAGTGGAAGGTGCCTGATGGATCTTTTTCAGCCTTTGGGGGCTGGGGGGGGATAAGCCCCCACCCGCCTTCAGGGCCTGGGCAGCTTCCAGCCTCAGACAGGAAGGGGGACAGATCTGTGCCACCTTCTCTCATGCCCTCCAGCTGGGCTTGGATTCCTTTCCATTAGCATCTGGGCCTCCAACATATTTCTCTCTCTCTCTCTGCTGGGGTCCTTGCCAGACTTTGCTAATCCACTGGTACCGCAGCCGGGATTGATGCCATTCAGGAGAACGTGGTGGAATTTTTCATGCACGTTCCCAGCTGCAAAGCCGTGAGGGAGAACAGAAAAGTGGGTTGCATCCACCCACTTTGGGAGGGCCTGGTCTCTCCCCCCCCCCCCCCGTGCCCTGCAGTCGCCCGGCTCTCCCTGGTGCCCCTGGACAGGCTGGGATTTGCAAGGGATTAAGGAAGGCCACCGGCAGAGCTTTTCTTCCTGCAAGAGCTCGGATTCCATCCCTGCCTTCCGTGACCTAGAAAGAGCTGGATGGCTGGAAGACGAGCCCCTTGCCCACCCGAGCCCCTGCCTCTTGAGGGGGCTCCAGTGCGCACACCAAACCCATGTGCAGATCCAGGGAGGGGGGAATGTCCCTCAGCCCACCCTGAGCCAGGAGCAGAACAGGGCTGGCTGTGCAAAGTCAGGAAATTGGGAATGTGGGGGAAATGTCCAGAAAGGCTGGCGCCAGTTGCGTGTGGCTCTGGTGCAGAGGAGAGATGAGAAGAGGAGGACTCCAGACTAGATGGCAGGAGGATCCTGCAAAGGAAAGGGCAGGAGGGAGGGTGGCAAGGCAGATCTCAAGGGCAGAGCAGCAGCACAGGCAAAGAAGAGATGCCCACCTGCCTATCAGAAAGGAGAGGGGCATCTTTCTGGGAAATGATATATAAGGAGATGGAAAAAATGTTGAAATATACATTTATTAAGAAACCAGAAGCATTTTTTACTTGGCATTGTGTTGTCGTTGTTTAGTCGTTTAGTTGTGTCCGACTCTTGGTGACCCCCTGGACCAGAGCACGCCAGGCACTCCTGCCTTCCACTGCCTCCCGCAGTTTGGTCAGACTGATGCTGGTAGCTTCGAGGACATTATCCAACCATCTCGTCCTCTGACGTCCCCTTCTCCTTGTGCCCTCCATCTTTCCCAACATCAGGGTCTTTTCCAGGGAGTCTTCTCTTCTCATGAGGTGGCCAAAGTATTGGAGCCTCAGCTTCACGATCTGTCCTTCCAGTGAGCGCTCAGGGCTGATTTCCTTAGGAATGGAGAGGTTTGATCTTCTTGCAGTCCATGGGACTCTCAAGAGTCTCCTCCAGCACCAGAATTCAAAAACATCAATTCTTCGCCAATCAGCCCTCTTTATGGTCCATCTCTCACTTCCATACATCACTACTGGGAAAATATACATTTATTAAGAAACCAGAAGCATTTTTACTTGGCATTGAAGGTGATGATATAAACAGAAAGGATTGTAAGTTATTTTTGTATGCAATGACGGCAGCAAGAATATTACTGGCACAAAATTGGAAGCAAGAAGGATTACAGACGAAAGAAGAATGTAGGATGAAAATGATGGACTATGCAGAATTAGATAACCTAACAGGAAGAATTCGAAACCTGCGGGACCAGAGATTCTCAGAAGACTGGAGTAAATTTACAGACTATTTGCAAAGTAATTATGATGAACAGATTACGCTAGTAGGTTTGCAAGAAGTTTTATAAGGTGAATTATCTGAAATATTGCCAAAAAGACAATGAGGAGAATTGTTAGTTAAAGATAATTAAAGGTAATATGAAATTAAGAAATGCATAATAAGTGATAAGAACGGAAATTCATCAGAGGTGTTGACGGAAGTCCAAAAACTATTGTATAAGATGAGAAGTTTTGTTGTATGAATGATAATATGTTAAAAACTAATAAAAATGTATTTTTTAAAAAAAAAAAAGAAAGGAGAGGTGCATCCAGTCTGCCGGGCAGCTGTGTGGCTTAGAAGGAGCCCGTCCAGTTCTGGTTGACAAAAGGTTGGGGGGCCTGTTCCACCCTGAGATCCCCACAAAATCATGCTGAAGGGCCTTGGCAGGACTCCTTCTGAGAAGGACCAGTTGTTGGAACCCACAGGAGGGCAGAGGGCTCTTGTGCCCGGGTTCTGCTGGCAGATTTCCCACACGAGCATCTGGTTGCCTACTGTGGAAAGGAAGAGGGTGCTGGGCTAGATGGGCCACTGGCCTGATCCAGCCGGGCTCTTCTTATGTTCTTAACCACCCCTTCAGAGGGCTGGAGGTGGAGACAGGAGAACGCTGAGACTCCTTTGCTGGGCACTGAGGACCCTCCCACACATCCACACCCCTCACTTTCCCCTGCGCTGCTTCTTCCGTATTTTTTCAGTCTGCAGAGAATCTCACCTTTGGGGAAAGAAAGCAATGGCCACACCGTCTCCATAGCTCTCTGTCACTATAGCATTGCCCTCTCATCATTTTTCAGAGGGGGGGCCTTTGACATGCGCAAAGATGCATCGGGCAAGGGAGCTGCTCTCTCTGTCTCCAATTTGTCACGGCTTCAGGATGTTTCCTCTCCCATTCCTCCTGCCCCGTTCCGGGAGATTAGAGAATGCTTGTGACACTCTGGTCCCTCTTCTCCCCGGTCTCCATCTCGGTGGGATTGCCAAGCCAGCATGCTTGGGGGGGGGGCATTTGCAGGGCCTCCGTTTGCCTGGCAAGCCTCCCCTGCAAAAACTCTCTTCCCTAACCCATCTAGCTCTTGCCCCGGCTGGACTCCAAGATCAGAACCCCTCCCTCCTTCTTACAGACCCTCTGCTGCAAATGCTTCCCTTCCGAAGAGCCCTGCACCTGGATCAGACCAGAGGCCCATCAGGAGAAGATAAGCAGAGGCTGCTGGATCAGGCCAAAGGGGCCCACCTAGTCCCGCCTCCTGTTCTCACAGGGGCCAACCAGATGCCCACTGCAGGCAGGATCCGAGCCCAAGAGCCTTCTCCCCTCCTGTGGTTTCCAGCAACTGCCCTTCAGGAGCATCACCCCCTCCAACTGTGGAGGGCAAGGCAGAGCCATCCCTGCCTCCTGTGGCAGTGAGTTCCACAGTTTAACGCTGTGCTGCCTTAAGAAGGACTTTCTCTCTAACACCATTACAGCTAGGAAGAATGTACAAAACCAGTTCAAATATGTGTTGGAAGTGCAAAGAAAAAGAAGGGACCTTTTATCATATGTGGTGGGATTGTAATGAAATTAAAAAGTTTTGGGAAATGATATATAATGAGTTGAAGAAAATGTTCCAGTTAACATTTGTTAAAAAACCTGAAGCATTTCTGAGAGGGATTGTAGGAAAAGACCTGCCAAGGAAACTGAAAAGTATCTTTATGTATGCGACAACAGCTGCAAGAGTCTTAATAGCACAAGGATGGAAAATGAGGAAATCCCGACTAAAGAACTATGGCAAGAGAAACTGATGGACTATGCAGAATTGGCAAAACTGACACACAAACTACATGACAAGGATAACTGATTTTAAAGATGAATGGGAACCCTTTACAAAGTATCTAAAGAAGCAACAAAATGAACTGGACTCCTTGGCAGGTTTTGAATAAACATTCACAAACTTTTTATTGATAACATTTAGACAGATAAGTTAAGGATCTTACACTTTTGTAACATGCAGAAAACAATATATGTGGATAAACCAGAGAGAGGAGCTGAGGGATGTCCGGGGGGGGGGGGTCAGGGTTTTGGGGGGGAGGGGGGAGGGGGGAGGGGGAGGGGGGAAATAAGGAGGGGAAATTCAAGAATGAAATGTTTTTTGATAAAATGTTATGTTGAAATTACTAATAAAAAAAATATTTTAAAGAAAAAGAAGGGCTTTCTCTCGTCTGTTCTGAACCTTCCAAACTTTAGCTTCATGGGATGTCTGTGAGTTCTAGGGTTGTGTGAGAGATGGAGAAAAGGTTTCCCCAGTGCAGAGCTGCCGTGGGTCAGCTGGCAGGCTGGAGGAGGTCAAGGCTGCCCTCTTCAGCCATGGTGCCCCCAGGACAAGCAGCCTCAGCCCCTGTCCCCCGCCTGCCATGGGGACGATCCCACTGGCCTACTTTGTACGGCTGTTGTGTTGTGGAGCTGATGGATGGGAAGCTTTCTGAATCCTCCAGGGAACATCCGTGATAAGTGCTGTAATTAATGAAGCCCAGGGTCAGCCGGGGCTGAGTCAGGAGTGTTAAGAGGCTGCCTGGCAAGAGCTGCTCCTCTCGGGTGCTTGCTAGGATGTTGCAACCAACGCCAAAGAAACGGAAGGGAACTTCTCCTCCCAAGTCTTCCCTGCTTCATTTGTTTTGAAAGTGAAGCCGGAACATGGACAGGATCAAGTCAGAGCGAGGGAAGGACCAGCGCTGCTCTCTTCTGCCTTGAGAGACCCCACCGGGAGTCCTGTGTCCTGTTCTGGGAACCCCATTTCAAGAAGGGTGTTGAGAAACTGGAAGGTAGGCAGAGGAGGGTGATCAAGGGTCTGGAAACCAAGCCTTGTGAGGAGGGAGTTGGGGGTGTTCCGTCTGGAAGAGTCTTGAGAGGTGACATGAGAACTACCTGCAAATATCTCAACCTTCAAATATCTCACGGGCTCTCACTTGGAAGAGGGAGCAAGCCTGTTTTTCCTCCTCTGGAGGGTGGGACGCATACTGACAGATTCAAATAAAAGAAAGGAGATTCTGACAAAATATCAGAAATAACTGGCTGATGCTAAGAGCTGCTTGACAGTGGAACAGACTCACTCAGGTGGTAGACTGTCCTTCTTCGGAGGTTTTTAAGTAGAGTTTGGATGGTCATCTGTCAGGGATGCTTGAGCTGAGATTTCTGTATTGCAGGGAGGTTAGACTATTTCTTCCCTTGATCGGGACACCAAATACCTGCTGATGCAGCCTAGAATTTTATCTTGCAAATTGCCCTGTGATCCTTGGGTGAGGGGCTGGGTAGACATTTTAAGAATAAGAATTGCATTAGCTTTTTTTGCTGCTGCATCACCCTGTTGCCTCACCTCAAGAGTCCTCACTTCCTGCTCCACCCACAATGCATCTCTCAGGGACTTCAGCTTCATTTCCTGGAGACGACTGGAGGCCCCCACCCACAACCACATGTTTGGCTCAGCGAGGGGTTTGTGGCCACTAAGGAAGAAAGCAATGCAGGGGGGATCTGATCCCCACCCCCCAAAATTAAGGGGCAGGCCGGAATAAACCACTCTCTCCAAAGACGTGCTGGAGCCCACGACTGCCCAGAAGCCACGCCTTCCCATCTGGCACCTCAGCCCACTGGTCCCAGGGGTGTGGGGGCTGGCATGCTGAGTGGTGAGGGGAAAGCACTCTGCACATGCCCAGAGACACTTCGATTGCTTTGAGTGTTGCAGGGTGCTGAAAATGGAGTCTGGACAGCAGTGGCTGAAGCCTGGAGGATGCAGGAGAGCAAATGATGCAAGATTATTCTGCCACAGGCCAGTGGCTCACCTGGACCAGCATCCTCTTCTCCCAGTGGCCAACTGGGAAGCCCCCCAGTGAGCTGGAGCTGAGCACCACAGGAAGGGGGGGACGATTGCAGTTTTATTTTTTGTTGAGCTTCTGAGCGGAGCTGAGTCAGTGTCGCCATGTCTGGCCGCAGCAAGCAAGGTGGGAAGGCGAGAGCCAAGGGGAAATCGCGATCTTCCCGCTCTGGCCTCCAGTTCCCCGTCAGCCGTGTGCACCGCCTGCTGCACGAAGGGAACTATGCTGGAGTAGCTCACAGCTGAAATACCGGCGCTGGCTGGCAACGCTGCCTGGGACAAGAAGAAAACAAAGATTATTCCCCCGCAATGATGAAGCATTGAACAAGCTGCTGGGAGGAGTCACTATTGCCTAGGGGGGAGTCTTGCCCAATATCCAGGCTGTTCTGCTTCCCAAGAAGACAGAGAGCCACAAGCCCAAAGGCAAACGAGGAAGAAGCGGCCTCTTTCACCTAACAAAACCTCAAACATCTGTGCATCACAAAAAAGGCTCTTCTAAGATCCACAAAAAAAAAAGGAAGTGGGGGACAAGCACAGCCAGGAGAGTGGAGTAAGAGTGCTGGCCTTGGCTTCCCTGGGGAGGGGGCCTTCCCAAACAGCACCCCACCCTCCCCAGGCAGCCGCAACCCAAAGTGGCACTTTCCAGCCTGGCCCCCGGGACCTGACCACTTCCCTCCCTCCCTTCCTTCCGCTGCCGCGTGGTGGGTGCCCTTCCCTCCGACACCTGGCCTTGGCCTCCTCTCCTTGCAGAAAGTGTGGTTGTCATAGAAATGCAGGGGTTCTGGGCGGGGGCTCAGCCCCTTTGCTTGGGAGCTCAGTGCTTTGTGTCTCGGGCGCTGGAGGCCTCCTCGCTGCCCCCTCCCCAGGCACAGGAGCCCCCTGTAAAATGCACCCGCCTGCCCCGCAATCTTCCACCCCCTTGGCAGCTGCCGCTGGTGGAGAGTTGCATCGCCGCCAGCCTCCCCCAGCTGCTGGTATTTTCGTTTTGCAAGCGAGATTCCAGGAATCTATTTTGCTCTTCTGGGCTGCTTCGCTCTGTTTTTTGAGTCACAATTATCTTTCCTGCGCCATTAATAACCCTCAACAGTTATTTGAACTCCCACATGAAAGGGGGGGGGGAGGGATGGCATCCAAGACTCTCCTGCCGCAGACGTGCCCTTTTCTGCTCTTCCGCTGCTGGGATCCCCATCCTGCCTGCCTGCACAGGCCCCCTTGGGTGCTGACACCCTAAGCCCTGCGTCCTTGCTCAAGGGGACAAATATGCTCTGCACCCCCCCTCCTTCAGAGATGCCCATCCCAATAGCAAGCATGGCATGAGGAGACCATCAGCTAGCTGCCCTATCAAAGGCAAGCCAAACAGATTTGGAGCATCCTTGTGGCTCTGGGACCCCATCCCCACAACTCCCCCAAATGTGCCCCTGCCCCCTGTGGGGAAGTCACTGCTGTGTCCTGTATGGGGAAGGGCATCAGGGCAGCAGGGGAGTGTCCCGGATCAGGCCAGTGGCCCATCTCGCCCAGCACCTGTTTCCACAGTGGCCAGGTAAACTGTGGCCGCTGCTGGGTGAGGGGGGGGGGCTTCTTCAGGTGGAGGGAACTCTCCCTTTGGAGCTGAACGTTTCCTGCCATCCCCCCTGAGAGTGTGGGATGGGTTTGAATGGGCAGGAGAGGATCTGCTAATTGCTATTTATTCCTCCCACGTGTGGGGGTTGAATGGAGCTTAAAGCCCCTTCCTTAGCAAGCAAAATGAAGCATATAGGAATAGGCCGTGGAGCCTTCTTTTAAATAAGTCCAGCCGCAGAGCAAACTGCCTCCCTCTTTCCTTGCCTCTGTTTAACAAAGAATTTGACAACAGACTGCAAAGTAAGTTTAAAATATGATTTACTCACTCATAGCCTTGCCCACCTAGCAGTTTGAAAGCACGTCAAGTGCAAGTAGATAAATAGGTACCGCTCCGGCGGGAAGGTAAACGGCGTTTCCGTGCGCTACTCTGGTTCGCCAGAAGTGGCTTAGTCATGCTGGCCATGTAAAGCGAGATGAGCGCCGCAACCCCAGAGTCGGCCACGACTGGACCTAATGGTCAGGGGTACCTTTACCTTTACCTAGGCTTGCATTGGTTCTCAGCTACAGCAGCAGTAAAAACCATGCAGGTAAAATACTTACATTTCCAGTGGAAACAGTCTCTGGCATGGGCACCCCTGAGTCAGGGATGGGGAGGGCCTGTGGCTCCCATGCAGTGGGGTCAGGGGACTGGGGGACTAGGCTAGACCCCTCCATGTTCCCCTGACGCCTCCTTCCCAAAGCCTGGGGAGCTCCTGCCAGTCTTGGGGAGAGAGGCACAAGGCTTGTTCCCCAAGAGAAGTTTCATTGCACGCCACGCCTTCCCTGTCCAGTCTCCACCGGGATCTCCAGCTGGAGTTGGGAAAGGCTGTGCCTGAAACCCTGGAGAGCCATGACTGCAAGTCAGTGTAGACAATCCTTTCTTCAGAACAATGAGGACTGGCATCTTGACTTATTTTAGAGGAAGGGCCCTTGCATGCAGACACTCCCGGGTTCAACCCCCGCTGGCATCTCCGGGTGGGGTGGGAGGGAGCCCTGCAGAGTCTCTGCTGCCAGCCAGAGTCGGCAGTCTTGAGCTCGAGCGACCCCGTGACTGGGCTCTGTAAGGCAGCTTCCTCCATCCCTTGGGAGGGAGATGGTTGGTCCTCCTTTCCTCGCGCCGTCTTCGGCGCATGACGTGAGAGGGGTGGGCAGAGAGGCAGAGAGGAGCTCTTTATTTTTGTGTATGAATGTGTGTCTAATGAATTAGCCATGAATTGGAGCCCGCACAACGGGTAATTTAAACTGAACATTCATTCAGAACCATCCATCAGTTTCTCCGCACGTTACCATCGACAACCGGCTCTTGGGGAGCGCGTGGCGGGGACTGTGGAGAGCTGGGGGGCGGCAGCGCCTGCCAAGAGCCTCTCCTGCCCCACGCAGCTGGCTGGCTCCTCCAACGTGGGGCAGGGGGCTTCTCTGAAGGGGCGGCCAGAGGGGGTTCATCCCTATCTCCCTCCCCCCTTGATGGGCTGAGTGTGGGAGGAAATGGCAGGCAGGTGCTGGGGGCGGGGCTGAGCCTCTTCCCATCATCATTCAGAATCCTGCCCCCCCCTCCATCCTTTCAGTGGGTTTGGGTGGGGGGCTCCCTCCTCTCCTAGTTGGGTAGGAGACAAGACTTGAGACCTCTGCTTTTGAACCTTTATAAACTATTCTTAAACTTTATACACAATATTTTCAGGGGTCCACATCATTGCATTGTCTTCATTTATCTTATCTGGCTTATTTGCTTATGTCAGCTGCTGTGACTATTTTTAAATGGAATAGTGGGATTGGAAGAATCAGCCGAGCTCCACCTCAGCAAAGGTCTGGGCCTTTGGGGTCTCCCTGACCATCTGCTGAGATGATGCAGGGGCACAGGCAAAGGGGGGGGGGACTTTGCACCAAGGGCGGGGGGAGGCCCTGGCTCTTTGGTTTGGCACTAGCCAGCAGGGAGACCTGGGGGTCACCTTCTGCCTGGACTATACCACTCAAGGCTGCAAGTGGGGGCTTCTGTGGTGGAGTGATGCTCTGCCTCGAGAAAGGCCACCTGTCAGCACCCAAGAAGAGGCTTCTGGATGAGGCCAAGGGCCCCTCTAGTCCAGCATCCTATTCTCACCAAGCCTGACACACTGCCTGGGGGACGGGAGCAAGCAGGTTTGGAGCATGCATGCATACATACATACAGTGATACCTCGGGTTAAGAACTTAATTCGTTCTGAAGGTCCGTTCTTAACCTGAAACTGTTCTTAACGTGAAGCACCACTTTAGCTAATGGGGCCTCCTGCCGCCGCTGCTGCCGCCGGAGCACAATTTCTGTTCTCAACCTGAAGCAAAGTTCTTAACCTGAAGCACTATTTCTCGGTTAGCGGAGTCTGTAACCTGAAGTGTATGTAACCCGAGGTACCACTGTACATACATGTTGTTGTTGTTTAGTCATTTAGTGGTGTCCGCCTCTTCGTGACCCCCTGGACCAGAGCACGCCAGGCACTCCTGTCTTCCACTGCCTCCCGCAGTTGGGTCAACCTCATGCTGGCAGCTCCGAGAACACTGTCCCACCATCTCGTCCTCTGTCGTCCCCTTCTCCTTGTGCCCTCCATCTTTCCCAACATCAGGGTCTGTACATACATACATACATACATACATACATACTGTGATATGAATTTTATGGTCTTAGATATATGGTAATGTTCATAACCGCACATACATAGATCAACACAGGAAGGCCAACCTGGAACCATTTTGATTCCTAAACTGACCAAATGTTTTCTCTGCAAGGTCAAACTGGAAAAGTCTCCCCATTGTCTCTTTCCTCACAAATCCTGTCTTAAGAACACATTTAAGATATGAATAGGGTGTGAGCCTGTGACCTGGCCCAGGAAATAAGTATTTTACCACTACAAAAGAATGGCCAGGCTCCCCAGGCAATCCAATCAAGTAACCTGCTAGACAGGAGATAAACAACAACAGGAGAAAAACAACATTTAAATTTCTGTGATGTAGGTGGGATGTATCTGAGGGGTGGTCTTAGGTTACACCCCTTCTGTGATGTATGCATAATGTTTCTGGGGGTGGTCTTGATCTAGAGAATGGGAATTTCAAAACTCTTTATAAGCCCTTGCACAGCATTTTTGTGGGTCCTCTTCCTCTCCTGCGTGTGAGGGGAGCACCCTGTTGCAACAGATTAATAAAGATCAAGCTTACTAGCTGCTTTGCTTCTCAATATTCTCTGGTTGGCCTCTGTTATTTTCTCCTACCAATAGGGAACCTATGTAAGGACTCTATATGGGCTCTTGGATACCCCATAAGGGAAAAGGGCATATTTTTTATTTACAACAATACATACATAACTTTATTTGTATGCCACATTTCCACAGTTCAAAGGACACTCAAGCCAGCTTTCAAGATGTGTGGGGAAATCCATCATCAGTAGAGCATAACAAAAGCTTCCTTTAGCTATGCCCAAAAACCTAAAGGAAGGGAGGGAGAGAATTTTGCCTCAGAAACTAGACTAAAAAGAATGCAGGAAGGGGAGGCAGAAGAGCTATCAATTACTCATTTTGTGGGGCTCCACAAAACACAGGGTTTCCCCTGCAAAACAACTGCAAAACTTTGGCTCAGGTTTGGAGGGGATCCCAAATTTTAGGGTTTGTAGTTAATTTAATGTGGAGGGGTGTCCCTGTCCTGAGGTGTGTGTTGGTTCCTTAAGGGGGTTGAGTAAAATCCTTGTTGGTGCTTGGGGAGCTCACCCACCACTGAAGATCCAAGGGGGTTTTGTACTAATTTTAGCCCCTTCATCAGAATGGAAAGCGGAGGGGTCTTTGGGGCGAGTAATTTGTTATAATACCTGTATTCTATTGTTCTGTTGCTTCTTTCCTATTAATTTCCTGCCTATTTTGTTTACTTTGCTCGGTTGGTAGCTGGAAGAGCATAATCCCAGTGAGGAATGACTAAACTGGTTATCTCTGTTTGTTTCTTGAGTCTTAAAGTTATCTTACTATTGTATACGTGGAACCCTTTTACAGGAGGGAGTTAATTGGATTTTGCTGGGGACTGCAGATTACGGGGGCTGATCGTTACACAAAGTCTTGGGAGCTCAGGAAATATCAGCGCCTTCCAGGACACGTGGGAGACGAGGACTGTAGACCAGGGTCAGGAAAGTTCATTTAGGGGTATATTGTGTATCGAATGACACCAGCTCCCGCCACTACAGCAACGAGCCATGTAAAAAGGGCTTCTTCATGCAGCACAGAGTTAGACTGTGGAACTCCCTCCCACAGGACAAAAGTGGGTCTACGGGAGACCAATCGGTGCTGTCGTTCCAGACAGGGAACTTCTGGGGGGCTGAAGGGGGTGCAACAACTATGACATCCAAGGGGAGGCGATGGGGGGGATGGCAACTGGATTTTGGCAATGCACAGGATGCCACTGAAATTTGAGATGTCCTCCCCTGACCAGGAAGCAGCAATGGTCTCTGACCTGGATGCTTTTAAAATAGTCAAGGGTTGTCCATGGCTGCCAGTCCCCATGGCTGTGCTCTGCCGACACGGCTGGAGGCAGCGATGCTGGAAACCCCAGGAGGGGGAGGAATCTTGTGCTCTAGGGCAGCGGGAGGGCATATGCCCATGCTGCCCAGGGCGGGCATGCTCCCAAGGGGGGGGCGTTGCGCAGAGGGTGTCCTCCCAGGCATGGGAAAGCCACTTGGGTGCCAAAGTGGCGTGCACGCCCTGCAGCCGGGGGTGGAGCGAGCCACCGGGGGTGGACATTTGGCGCCACCCGTCCACAACTCCCAAGCCTCCCCCAAGCTGTCAAAACAAAGGGGGAAGGGGGGCTAACGCCGGCAAAGCGGCGCAGCTCTGCCCCTTACCTCGACGGCTCAGGGTAGGCTTGGAAATCTCGGGCAGTGCACCGAATGTCACCCTCCTCAGGGAGGGCACCTGGGCCGGCCTGCCCCCCCCCCGCCCCCTTCCTATGCCCCTGCCATGGGCCTCCTCCCACAGACCTGGTTCTTCCTGGGAGCCCTCAGCCAGCAGCGCCTGCTCTTTCTGGGCTGGACTCCGATGGGGAGAGTCGCAGCCTGTGCCCTGGGGAGGGCTCTGGGCTTCGCCTCCAGGGCCTGTGCAGCATGGGGGCTCTTGTAGGGTGCACCCAAGTCACCCGTGACCCCCTGGAAGCAGAGGGTGGAGGTGAGGCGCCTAGATGTGCCATTATTCGAGTGTCCAGCTCTCCCTCCCTCCAGAGAGAGCCGGAGAATGTACAAGCCCCGCTGGGGCGAGCGCCACCGACACGCACAGCCATACATCAGCGGAGCGAATGAGGGCACCGATCTGCTGACTCGGGGAACTGGCTGCTTCGCCCAGAGCGCGCTGCTTTTGCCTGGGGAGCCATGGATGAGCTGGCGAGGGCTGCGCTTGGCTCTCCCTGCCCAGCTCCCCTGCAGCGACTCAGCAAAGCACACCGAGGGCCTCTCTCTCTCTCTCTCTCTCTCTCTCTCTCTCTCTCTCTCTCTCTCTGTCTTCTCTCCGCTCCTCCAAGAGATGCTCACAAGGGAAAGATTAGGGGAGGCGGGAGGGAGCCATCAGTGCCCACGTAATTGCGGAGATAACTGCTGATGGTTGAGTTTGCAGACACCAAAGAAGAATGGCTGGGGTCACTCATAATTGGTAAATATTTGTCTATCTAATCAAAAGGCCTTTTAATTAACCATTTTATCCTTTCAACTGGTTTAATTTAAAGCAAGGAGATGGAGAGCGAAACTTCTGCAGGAAGTCAATTAGACCAAGCAGATGGCAGGAAGCGTCCCGGCATTAGCATGCCAGGCCATCTGCCTCCGCCAGCGTGCGCCACCCCAGGCGGGGCGGAGGCACCAGATTGGGGGAGCCGGGCGCCAGCCAGCCAGGACACCTGTTGGGGAGCCCCCCGCAGCCAAGAGGGGCAGCTCTGCCGTGCCTGCCACCCCCAAAACATGAAGCCTTGCAGAGAGAGAGGTCTGCCCGGGGTTGTTGGGCCTGACCCCCTCCCTCCTGCCCCCCCCCCCCGTTTTGCACCCTCTCAGCTTGGCCCCCTGTGCAGGGGAAGCGTCCGCCCCATCCTAAATCCGGCACTGCTAGGAGGAGGCAGCCTTCCGCCTCTCCAGGTCTGCAGTGGCTGAAAAATGGGCCAGGGAGACTTTGCTCCCGTCCAGCATGAAGGGGCCTCCCCCCCTTTAATCAAGATTTGCAGCCCCCCCTCCAGAAGAACATCTCCTCCTCCTCCTCCTCCTCCTCAATCAGGGCCTCTTCAGCCTCTCTTGCTCCTGATTGCCCACTTGGCTTCCTCTCCAGCAGTTCCTGGCGCAGCAGGCAGGCAGGCAGGGGCCTCTTCCCCTCCACCCGGCCTGACTGGGGGCCAGACTGCTCCGGATCCCAAAGAGCATCTTTGGCAGATGCTGCCCTCCATGCCTCCCTCCCTCCCCATCTCTCTTCTGGGCTGGGGGGTTGGCTGAGGTGAGTTGGTGGGGGTGGCAGCAACAAAGGAGCTGGGTGGCAAGGCAGCTTCCTGGCCATGGGCTCTGTCTGCACCAAAAGGCCCTCCCAACCAACAGGTCTTTGGGCAGGTGGGATAAGCCCCACCCCACGCCAGGGGTCCTAGCGGAAGCTGCCTTATCTGCAGCCAGGAAATGGGAAAGGTTGCCTGAAATGAGAAAATGGGGGGGGGGGGGCGGGCGGGACCAGAGTTGTTATGAAATGAAAACCAGCCTCTTGGCCTCTGCCTGGGTTCTACAGGACGGGTGCTGTTGTGGGGCTGGGGGTGCCAGCTTGCAGAGGAGAAGGGCTGGGAATCCTGGAGACCTTGAGCCTCTTCCCTGTTGAACCTTTGTATTCTTCCACCCAGTGGTGTAGCACCATTTGCCAGCGCCCGGGGCAGGTGCAGAGTCGGCTCACCCAGTACTTGCCCCACTCCCGTGGGGCACTCGCATGGAGAGCGCCCTCCCTTCCCCGCCTCTGCCCAGTTGTGAGCGCTCACGTGGCGGGGGCTGGGGGGCAAAGATGACGCTTTTCACCTCCGCGGGGGGTGCTTGGTTCATGCCCCCCCGATTGTGCTCCTGGGACAACGGCCCCCCTGACACCCCCCACGCTATGCCACTGCTTCCTCCCACGTCCGACAAAACAGCCCTTTTGCCTCTCTCCGCCTGGCTGTGCCCAGAGTCTCCATGGAGATGCTGCCAGGGGTGGAACTTCTGCCTGGTGGCAGAATCTCTGGGTCCCCTCTTCTGCTTATTCTCCATTGGGACCCCAGCCATGCCATTGCAGGAAGGGGGGCAGTGGTGGGAGGACTGGCTGAGCCCCCCTCCCAGCCCAGCTTTGTGCTGCCAAGATTTCAGGCCTTGGCTGAGATTCCTGCCTTGCAGGGGGCTGGGCTAGAGGACCTTTGGGGGCCCCTTTTGTCTCTGCGATTCTACGACCCCGTGCCTCCCCAGGAAGGGTTAACTGGGCTCTGGGCTCTCTCAGGTTCCTTCCTTTTATGGTCCTTCCAGGAGGGGAGAGAAGGAAGAAGAGGAAGAAGGCAGAGAAGGAGAAGCAGCAGCAGCAGCAGCAGCAGCAGCGGGGAAGTCGTTTCCGCTTGGCTGAGCACAAATAAAACCCTGAAACTTCCCATTTCCAGAACAAAGTGGAAGCTTCCCAACTCCCCGGCCAGGTTTAAAAATACACACTGCCAGCCCCACCCCTCAATCAATAGCAGGAGCCAGGATTTCATGCTTCTCTGAGCTGCTCTGCCCCCCCCGCCCCCTGCCCCCCATTTCTGCTGCTGCTGCTGCTGCTGCCAGGTGCCCTGGGACCTTCAAGGGCTCTCAGCCCTAAGATGGAGGAGCCAGAGGAGCCTCCCTGTGCCCCCCCCATGTACAAGAGAGGGAGCGAGGGGGGAGCTGCAGGGTCAGGGCTGGGCATCGAGGAGCAGGGAAACTGAGGCACCTGGCCAGGCAAGCCTGCACAGCTTTGGAGGACTCCATCTCTGCACCGCCAGCCCAGGACTGTGGTGGGGGGGTTGCTCTTTTTGCCCCCCCTGCCCCCTAGGAGGACTGAGAGCAGGTCTTGTCCCTGGAGGTCAGAAGTCCCGAAGAACAGCGGTGGTTCACCATGGTCCTGTGGGAGGCCAGATTTGGATACAGGGAAATGAGTTTCCGGGCCTTGGGCGACTTGCTTTCTAGCAGCCTCAGTGTCCCTTCTGTGAAATGGGGATAAGAAGAGCATGGCTTAAGGGCAAAGGGGCTCCCTGCCGACAGATGGCCAGCCAACCTGTCAAAAAACCTCCAGCGAAGGTGGGAGGCTCGCCTTCCTCAGAGGTTTTTCAGAATAATAATAAATTTTTATTTATACCCTGCCCTTCCCGGTTCAGAAAACTGTGCTCAGGGCAGCTAACAAGAAATTTAAAACACTTACCGGTAATTGATGCAACAAAAAACAGCATAAAATACAGTATAAAGCATGAATAACAATAAATTCAGAATTCAGAAGAGGTTAGATGGCTACCTGTTCTTCAGTCATGGTTCCTGCACTGCAGGGGGTTGGGCTGGATGACCTTTAGGGGTCCGGTTCAACTCTGCATATCTAGGAAGCTGACCCACTCTAGAAGTCGCATCCCTGTGCCTCTAAGTGGGGTCTTTGCCCCCCTTTGGGAGGGGGGTTGCCGTTCCCTTTGCAGGACGTCCCGTCTGGCGGGAGGCAACCTTGAGCTTGGGAGGCAGGAGGCAAGGGGCAGCACCCCAGGGACCAGCGGGGGGGGGGCGGGCAGGGCGGTGTGTTCCTCCCTCCCTCCCTCCCTCCCCAGAGCACGCATCTTCGCACCAGGCTAAGCCACTCGCCTGGCACTCCTGGCGCAGCCTCCATCCTCCGCCATCCCTGGTGCTCTTGCCATGCTTCAGTGACTGTCAATTATTGAGTGCCTGATCATTCCTGGATGACGGAGCAGAGACACCTTCCCCAGCTCAACGGCTTCTGAGCAGCAGCAGCAGCAGCAGCTGCAAGGGCTTCCTGGGGCAGGAGAGCTTTGGCCAGGAAGACTCCAGCGGACCAGCTGAGGCGCTGGAGCCCAGCCCGGCCTGGAAGAAGCCCAGCCTGGCTAGTGTGGCTGTGAGGTCTGCACATCGGCCTGTGGGGATGCCAGTTGGGCAAGGAAGCAGGAGCTCCTGGGGCCCTCCTTGGGTTGGGGGGTGGCAGGTGACTGCCTGAGATGCCAGCCCCTGTGATCCTCAGGACCCCAGGGGGCAGGAGAACCGGACTCAGGGAGACCTTTGAAGGCAGCTGCTGTATGCTTCTGAATCCCAGTTGCTGGAGGCCACAGGAAGAGGGCCTTCTCGGTAGTGGCTCCCACCCTGTGGAAGATGCTAAGGAAATAAACAACTATCTGATGGCAACCCTGTACAGGGAAGTTTTTAACGTTTGATGTTTTGGTGTGTTTTTAATATTCTGTTGGGGGCCGCCCAGAGTGGCTGGGGAAACTCAGCCAGATGGGTGGGGTATTATTATTAATAATAATAATAATAATAATAATAATAATAATAATAATTAGAGAGTCTCTTGTGCTTGAGCCCTGCTTGAAGGTTTCCTACAGGCATCCGGTCGATCACTTTGAGAACAGGATGCTGGGCTAGGCGGGCCTTTCTTGTGACCCAGAAGGCTCTTCTTCCGCTCTGTAGAATCGAGAGATGGGGAAGTCCGAAGGGCCCTCCTGGAGCATCAGCCCAAAATGGTCCACCAGAGCCCAGCATCCTGTTCTGACTGTGGCCAATCAGATGCCCCACTGGGAAGCCAGCAAATAGGAGCAGAAGAACACCAGGAGAGCCTGCTGGGTCCGGCCAATGGGGCCCATCAAGTCCAGCATCCTGTTCTCACAGGGGCCAAGCAGATGTCCTGATGGGAAACCCGCAAGCAGGATCCAAACACAGGAGCAACAATCTCTGGTTTCCTGCAACTGGGATTCAGAAGCCCGGCTGCCTCCAGGGCCATATTGGTGAGCAGCTTGACCGCTCTGTTCTCCCTTGCTTGCCAATATCCTTGGTGATGGAGGTGGACTGAGGATTACATCTGTCAATTAAAATTCAAATCTCCTGCCCCACATGTGTGGGATAAATATGACAGTAAGCAGGCTATGAAGCCCTTTTAGCAGAGTAAAAACACATACGTGCTTTCGCGGCTTACTGGAAGCTAGGAATTAGGTAATTACAGCTTTTTATCCCTGTTTATTGGTGGTCTGCTGAGCTTTCCCCTCTTTGTCCCCATTGCCAAGAAGGAACCACACATTTAGTAAGGTGAACAAAAGGTTTACTTACATTTTGATGCAGGCAACAAATACATGAAAGTAGTATGCAGGCGAAAAAATGTTCTTATTGGGAAATTACAAAGTGAGTTTCCATAACAGAGTCTGCTTACATTGCTGCCTTGAAAGAAGAGAACAAGAGCACAGACCGGAAGGAAGAACATAAGATTATCTCCTTTGTTCAAAAATTCCCACCAAAGCATTGAGGAAGTAACCTCCTATCTTGATCCAGGAAGCCTATGAGGGTCAGCCCCTCAGGAGCCTGTCTGCCAATCATGCATTTGTGATTTTGACTGGAAACCCCCCACATGCCTGTCTCTGTGCCCTCCTCCCCACCCTCCTCTTGGGGGCCCAGCCTTGCTTCCAACCCTGCAGAAGGAGACACATTTGGCCCTGGCCACCTCTTGACCTGCCTCCCGCTCCATTGGCTGCTGCTCCAAGGCGGGAGGAAGAAGTGACCCCCCCACTCCCCCCCCGACCTTCTGCTTTGAGGCTCAGGGTGCTGCTTCATTGCTGCTGAGATCAGGGTTCATGGCGTTGCCTCTGGGGAGCAGCTCTCTCGTGACGCTCAGGCGTGGCGGTGTCTGTGGCATCCTGCCATCTGTGGCCAGCAGTACTTGGCAAAGGGGAGTGGCCTCTTTGAGGCCGCATTCTGCTTCCTTGCAGCACTTGCAGGGATTCTTCCTCAGGTGCCTTCCTTGGGGTGAAGGACGAGGCCCCCTCTCTCCCTCCCTCCCTCCCACTGCAGGCCACCCGCCAGCCGCAGCTGTGCTCTGCCAGCTGCCATCCTTCCCCAGGCAGGGCAGAGTGCGCACAGCTTGCCCAAGAGTGCTGACTCCACAAATGCGCCATGGCCCCCTGCCCTCCCCTCCTTCCAGCCACTAAACGCAGAATCGCAGGACTGCAGAGTTGGACGTGTCATCTCAGCCAATACAATCCAAGCCTTGGGATCAGGGTTTTCCTTCTCCCAGATGGGCAGCCTTCTCCGGTCAATGAGCCCCATCTGCCCCTCACTTCCCTTTCTAGAAACTGCCCTCTTGACCATTGGACCCACCCTTGGTCTCACCTGGTCCATCCACCAGAGCCTGTCTTCTCCTGCAGGGGAAGCTCTTGACTCCCAGATAGTTTGAGACCCATGGGCTCCCCTCACCTGGTTTAGCCAGCCAGTGGAGGCCATTCCTGGGGTGTGGCTGCTGTCGCCTGCTGACACCTTCTAGGAGCCACAGGTGAGAGCTGAGTGCAGGTGGGGACCCAAGGTGGACAAATGACCCCGGAAGGAGCAGGATGTGTCTCCCACCAGAGGTACCACCTTTCTCCAAACACCCTCCACACACCAGGTTATCCCATTATACATGACTAAGCCATTTCTCACCTTCTCACCCCTTGCCTTTTCCTGTAAGACCTATTACAGTCGTTAAGAGTCGTCAGCCGGCTCATCTCAGCTATCTGCCAATCTCCCATTCCCACCACCCTTCTGAGTAATACCCCTCCCCACCTTCTCACTACATAGAAGGATCTGGCAACTTCTGTTTCAGTGTATCTGAAGAAGTGTGCTTGCACACGAAAGCTCATACCAAGAACTAACTTAGTTGGTCTTAAAGGTGCTACTGGAAGGATTTTTTTATTTATTTATTTTGACTATGGCAGACCAACACGGCTACCTATCTGTAACTGACACCAGGTGGACACATCGCAGAATCTGAGTGTTCAGCCAGAGCAAGCCAGCCAGCCCTGATCCTGCTGCTGTGCCAAGGGTCCCCAGGGGCAGTTCCTGAGGAAGCCCCTCTGCCTCCCCAAACTCCACATTATCCGGCAAATCCAATGTGGGTTTGTGTTTGTCTGATTAGCATGAGCAGGTCTCCCTCCCCGGAGGGTTTTGCAGGGAAATGTTTCCGGATTAGAGCCCGGCTTTTGACAAAAGAGTTTGAATATTTTTCTTAATGGCTGGGGGTGGGTTCACCTAATGGTCAGTTCGCCCACAGGGCTGCGGTTTCAATGAAAGAGGCTGGGAGAGAGAGTTTGGCAGCTGTGGATTTGAAGGCTCCGCTCCCACTGCAGGTTTTTCATCAGAGGTCAGGCGATGGCTCTCAGTAGGAGATTCCTCGCCTGTGTTTCCTGCTGGGGGTCCCTTCCAACTCCACACTTCTAGGACTCTCAGCTCTGCTCAAACTGTTGTAAATAAAGCGCATATAACAAACACACTCCAAGTCCCACTCCACCCCACGGTTCTTTCTCCTGGAACAAGAGGTCTCTCTAGAGACATGGACACACTGCGCATGAAAATGACGCATGGAGCCACATGCTCTGGGCACCTCTTGTAAACCCAGCCCTAGAGGTTTATAAGAGAGACCCCAACCCCTCACTCCGCAAAAAGAAGTCACTTGCCCCCTCCCCTCAAATTGTATTCAAATTGTTGGTTCAGATTGTATTTGGAAGATGTGGATGGAATTAGTTTTCATTCCTGCTTTTGTGCCCTGCCTGGAATCTTCTGACAAAGGCTTGTTAACAAACATTTTAAATAAACCTTAGAGCAATACTCCTAAGGTTCATGTGAGGGAAAGCTGCACCTGTTGAATCTCTGCCCACCACAGAGGGAAGAAAAGCAGGAGACCCCCCCCTTCCAGAAAAACGCAGCGGCAGGTTGCCAGGAGGTCACAAACCGCCTGACCTTTCCCAGCTTTGGCACTCTGAGCTCCCAGCTGCTCTGAGCTGGAGCAATTTTGGGCCTGGGCCTCCCCCTCCCCTCAACTCCTCCTGGGTCTGAAGCAGCCTCCCCATCCCTCCCAGCCGCAGGGGACTGGTGGGAGCTGGAGGGCGCCAGTTGGGCAAGGCTGGCCCATTCCCTGCTCCCCTCCGTCCTCCGCCCGCCTGGGGCTCCTGTGATTAGCATCTCTATTGACAGGATCTCTCAGTACTTAGCAGGGACCGCCCAGCAGTAATCAGCTTAACAGCCCCGATCAATACTGAGCTTGGCCTCCCACCATGAAGGTCCCCTGGGTGCCCGGCTGGCCACCAGGCAAGGCCTCTGGCTAAGGCGGCACGCAGGAGACGCTGGCTTCCTGGCGGCCCCCGTTCTGGGGACGCAGCTGTGATCCAGCCAGAGGGAGGGTCTCCCTGGGTTCAGGCCTCCCACAGCTCTGCAAGGAGCGCAGAGGTGCCAGAGAGCGCCCACCACCCAGTCCCAGGAGGGGAGGGGGCTCCTGTCTTCGAATCCTGCTTGCTGGTTTGGGTGTTATCTACGGTCCCTGGGTTTGAAGTATCAATTACTTGGTTTGTGGGATGCTGAAAAACAACTTCATAACTTTGGCGCAGGTTTGGAGGGGATCCATAATTTTGGGGTTTGTAGTTAATAAGGGGCCCCTGGCTGGCCCCTGTGAGAGAAGAAGAAGAAGAAGAAGAGTTTGGATTTGATATCCCGCCTTTCACTCCCTTTAAGGAGTCTCAAAGCGCCTAACAATCTCCTTTCCCTTCCTCCCCCACAACAAACACTCTGTGAGGTGAGTGGGGCTGAGAGACTTCAAAGAAGCATGACTGGCCCAAGGTCACCCAGCAGCTGCATGTGGAGGAGCGGAGACGCGAACCCGGTTCCCCAGATTATGAGACTACCGCTCTTAACCACTACACCACACTGGGAGCAGGATTCTGGGCTAGTTGGCCCATTTTTGCCATCCAGCAGGGCTCGTCTTCTGTTATGTCAAGCCATGCCGGCACTCTGCATATGTTCAGAGGCACTCTGTCCTCCTTTATTGCATCATAGCTCCCAGGACAGATATCAGGGGGCAATGCCTGGTGATCTCTGGGGCAGGGAGCTTGTTTGGGGTGGGGAGGGGGCACACAGCCTCCCCACGTTTCTCTCCCAGCCCTCTTGATCCGATGGGTGGCACCTGCCCATCACTTGAAGTCTGTTACCTGACCCTCTGGGCCAACAGCTCTGTCTGTGTGGGGAGGTGTCCCTCCAGTATGGATCTGCACCCCCTTCCTCGCCAGGGCGTTGCTCCCTCCCTGGCGCACGTGGCCCTACCTGAGGGGGGCATGGGGGGCACTCGGGTGGGCGGCCCAGGACTTGATTAGGCCACCAGTCCATCTGTCAGGGCCCCCTCCCTTGCCACCGCCCGACACTCTTTCCATCATTTTTACAGATTCATTTTGCAATAATTTAATTCCATCCTCAGCGCCAGGAAGACGGATTGGCCCACGATGGGACTGGGGATTCAGAGCCGGCGTCATAAATTTGCCGCATCTACGCTGCCACGTTCCCCGTGTGAAGTTTGCAGCACCAGGCTGGGCGAGAGTCTTTAAACAATGAGAGACGGGCCGTAAATCTCCCGGCCAGACTCCCCCCTCCGTGACTGCAGGGCTCTTGCCGCCCCGACGTTGAGCAAGAGAATTTCCTCCCTTCTCCGCCTCGCTCTCCCTGGCAATCTCTCTTCTTCACCTCCCCTCTCAGCGACAGGACCCCCCCCCCCCCAGAATGACAGCTGCGTTTGGCCCCAGGCTCAGCGGGGGGGGGGGGCTACCAGGGTCCAGAGGGCAAGAAGGGAAGCCTTCCCAGGAGCCTGAGGACCAAGGGAAACCCCTGAAGGTTTGATGGAAATGAGCAGCCGGATATTTGGGGTGCTGCCTTTGGCCATGATTCTGCCCCCCTTTTTCTTGTGCTGCTTGCTTTGAATAGTGTGTCTGAAGTGGAGATAGGGGTCAGCCCCAGACAGAGACATGGGGCACTAGCAAGCTCACCTCCCTCTAAGCCAGGGGTCAGCAAACTTTTTCAGCAGGGGCTGGTCCACTGTCCCTCAGACCTTGTGGGGGGCCAAACTATATTTTTTTTGGGGGGGGGGGAAATGAACGAACTCCTATGCCCCACAAATAACCCAGAGGTGCATTTTAAATAAAAGGACACATTTTACTCATGTAAAAACACGCTGATTCCTGGACTGTCTGTGGGCCGGAATGAGAAGGCGATTGGGCCGGATCCGGGCCCCGGGCTTTAGTTTGCCTCCCCATGCTCTAAGCCTTTCCAACAAAAGCCTCCAGAAAAGTCAGGTCCTACCCCACAAATCCCTCTCAGTCCTGAGGCCACCTCCCTCCCTTCCTCCCTCCCTGTGCATAAGCTGGGTCCCTCTCAGCCCCCCATCCCGCCCAGTGCTGTTTGCCTCTGTCCAGCATCATCCTGACCCCAGAGCACCAAATGTGGCCTTCCTGAACTTTGCTTTGAGTGGGGATTCCTGCATGGCAGGGGGTTGGACTAGATGCCCCTTAGGGACCCCTTCCAATTCTACAATTCTCTGACCCTCCTGCCCCACCAGGCCTTCAGAGGGCAGCAGGGACTGGCAGCTCCTCGCTGGAAGGTTGGCATTGGGGGGCTGAGGAGTGGCAAGTCTCCTTGCCCACCGTCTACCTGCTGATGTCTGGATTTGACCTACTTTGCTGCCCTTCAGGAAGTCTCGGTTTCTCTGCCTCCGCATGGGGGAAGTGACTGAGGCTGCGTCCTTTTCCGGGGCTTTTTTGATCCCTTGCATTCGCCTGGGAGGGGCCTGACCTCGCTGGACCTCGCCGGCTTCTTCAAACGCGGGCAGGGAGGGCATGGCGGCTTCAGCGAGACCCTCTGAACTGGGAGGAGGAGGAGGCCAGACACGCCTCTGCGTTTATCCCCGGAAGAGCCAGGCCAGCTCAGCCAGCTGATGAAGGACCCAACACACACACAAGCCCCAACCACACAACGCAGAGGCCAAACTCAGCACCCGCAGCCAGCCTCTGGAGTCTGCCCGGTGAAGAGGGGGCACAGGGGATTTCCTCGTGGGGGGGCAGACCCCCCCGTCTTGTGGAGGACTTGATACTGGCGCAAACAGTGCTCTGAGCTCTCTGCTGCCTCTCCACTCACAAGCCTCTGGCCACCAGGGGCTGTTTGGCACCTGACTGACAGGCAGTGCCCTTTCGAGCCACGCAGGTGATGGAAACTGGCGCTGCTTCTCCTTCTCGGTGCCAGGCACACGCGCAAGGAAGGAGGCATTTTCTCTGCAGCGCACGCAGAATCCAGAGTGGGAGCCTGAGCTGGGGGGGGGGTCACTGAGGGGGCCAGGAGCAGGAGGGGGGCTCTCTGTGCCAGGCCCAGACGGACGCAAGAAGGGCCTGCTGGATGAGGCCAGGGCCCACCCAGTCCAGCATCTGTTCCCACCGCAGGGGTCAAATACCCCTCAGAACCTGGGAATCTTCTCAGACTGCCTCTGGACATGGAGGCTCCATCACAATTGCAGAAGAACCTGGACCAGGCCAGGGGCGCATCCAGTCCAGCCTTCTGTTCTCAGATGCCCCCCTGGGAAACCAGCAAGCAGGATTCGAGTGCCAGAGGCCCCTCCTCTCCTGGGGTTTCCCAGCATCTGGTATTCAAAAGCATCGCTGCCTCCAACTGGCTAGGAGCCATCGATAGCCCCCTCCTCCATGAATCTGTCCAGTCCTCTTCTGTCTCGGGTGCGGGCTATTCTGCCTCCTGCAGGAGAGAGTTCCACAGTTGAACGATTGCTCCAAGGGCAATCAGCATCACTTCCAGTCTCCTGAAAGGATTTCTGTCTGTTCTCTTTGCTGGCTAGGGTTGCATGGAATGGAAGCCTGGTATTTTCCTTTCGAAGCTAAGTTTCTTGTCCTCATTGAGGGAAAAAATGATTATTTCACTAACAGCACAGGGAATATCATAGGGGAGGGATGCTTTAGTTGAGATTCCTGCATTGCAGGGGGTTGAGCTAGATGACCCTTGGGGTCCCTTCCAATTCTGATTCTCCATGTGCATGCCAGAGTCTTGCTGATACCAACTTCCAGGAGGCCTTTCCAGGGGTTTTTCGTGGGGTTGCCCCTCCTGCCCTTTGGAACTCCCCCCCCCCTTGAATATTAAGCAGGCACCTTCTCTTTTGTCTTTTTGGGGGTCCACTGAAGACCTTGCTCTTCCAACCAACTGTTGAAGCTGGAATCTTTCCCAGACGTCATCGCTGGTGGAATTGTTTTTGCCATGTTTTGAGGGTGTTCTAGTCGCTCCATCACGTCTTGTTTGCCATCCTGGGCTGCTTTGGGAGAAAAGGGGAGGTGTAAAAGAGATAGGAGGGACGTGGGTGGCGCTGTGGGTTAAACCACAGAGCCTAGGACTTGCCAATCAGAAGGTCGGCAGTTCGAATCCCTGCGATGGGGTGAGCTCCCGTTGCTCGGTCCCTGCTCCCGCCAACCTAGCAGTTCAAAAGCACGTCCAAGTGCAAGTAGCTAAATAGATACCGCTCTGGCGGGAAGGTAAACGGCGTTTCCATGTGCTGCTCTGGTTCGCCAGAAGCAGCTTAGTCATGCTGGCCACATGACCCGGAAGCTGTACGCCGGCTCCCTCGGCCAATAAAGTGAGATGAGCGCCACAACCCCAGAGTCGTCCGCGACTGGACCTAATGGTCAGGGGTCCCTTTACCTTTACGTAAAAGAGATAGAGCGAAATAAGGGAAGAGCAGGCAGGGAGGAGATGTCCTCTCCTGAATGGGATCAAAGAGAAATGCAAACTTCCTTGGTCTCTTGACCCACGGAGGAGCCGCTGTGGGTGGGAAGAGTCAGAGCTTAGGGCATGAGGTGTTTAGGGACAAGTTGATGGGATGGGAGCATGAAGGGAGGATTTGCACCAGTTCCCCCCCCTCCATCCCATAGTCACCCCCTCTAAAGAAAGGAGCTCAGCACTCTTCCCTCTCCCAGCTGCCACCCGGCCTGTGATTGACAGCTCCGTTGCCCAGCCCCTCCTCCCCCGCAGCTCTCCTCATTAGCATATGCTATTTACTGACAAGTGCAGGCCCTGCCGGCACTGCTGACCCCTGACCCCTCCCGTTCCCATAATTTCATCCGCGTGTCGATATGGCAGAAGTGCTGATTAGTGCAAACACACACCGCCTGCCCGTCGCGCGTCAGCCAGGCTGGCAAGGGGCTGGCCAAGGCCGAGGAGGAGGATGCCAGAATAATTTGTGCAAGGGAGAGAAGAAAGGGGGCAAAAGGGGTGGGGGGGACGCAGGGAGGGAGACGGCTGCCGCATGGGCCGGACAGAATGGGAAATGGAAGAGCAGATATTCTCAGCGCCAGGAGCAGATGGGCTGAGGGAGGGAGGGGGCAGCCAGATCATGAGAGGATCACAAGGGCCCATCAGGCTGCTCCACTTCTCCCAGGGAGACTGGGGAGCTCCCACTGTCCCCCAAAAGAGTACCAGAGCAGACATTTGCTGGGGGAAAGGCCCATGACCTGGGTGGGGGATACTTCAGCCATTGCAAGCTGGAAGGTGTTCAGAGGAGGGCAACCAAGGTGGTCAAAGACCAGGAAACCAAACCCTGTGAGGAATGGTTGAAGGATCTAGGTATGTTTAGCCTGGAAAAGAGGGAGCTGAGAGATGACAGGACCCTCCAAGTGTCCCTGTTTTCCACGGACAGTCCTGGAGTTACAGAAGCCGTCTCGGTTTCTGATGTGATCCCATCCCAGAACGTCCCACTTTTCCATAGGATGTCTGTTTTCATCCAAGAAATGTTGGAGGGTATGTCATCTGGAGGGCTGTCACATGGAAGATGGAGCAAGCTTGCTTTCTCCTGCTCTGGAGGGTAAGACCTGAACCGATGGATTTAAGTGACATCAGGAAGAACTTTCAGATGGTAAAGGCCTTTCGACAGCAGAATGGACAACCTCAAGAGGTTGTGGACTCTCCTTCCTTGGAGGCTGGATGGCCATCTGTCATGGATGCTTCAGCTAAGATTCCTGCATTGGATTAGACAACCTTTGGGATCCCTTTGAACTCTACAATCCTATGATTCTTCTGCATAAACCTAAGGAGAGTCTCCTGGATCAGCCCAGTGGCCCTGGTAGCCCAGCCTCCTTTCCTCATAGCAGCCAACAGATGCCCAAAGGGCTACCTGTGAGCAGGATCCAAGCAAGAGCCCTCTGCCCTCCTGTGGTTTCCAGCAGTTGGTACCCAGTTGCATTTCTGCCTCCTTCTGTAGAGACAGGGCAAAGCCATTGTGCCCGGGGGCCATCGAGAGTCTGCGGAATGAAAACACCCCAAGTTGTCTCTCTGTGGCACATCTGGATCGCTATCCTGATGCTTTGCTGGGACTGGAGCACATCAGTCCGATTCCCAAAACGATTCCAATGCGGATTCACAGACGCCTGGGGAGATGGTCAGGAGCAGCAGCCTGGGATTATGTCACCAGAAAATGTTGCTGCTTGATTTGATTGGCACGACAGACGGAACCCCGTGGAAACTGCCAGTCGGCAGCCAGGTCTCATTTATTTATTCGTTGAGCGACATTTTGGGACGCTTGGGAAGTTGCCCCCACCCCCAAAGCAGATTTAGACGGAGGCATTTGAAGAGTCCAAATGCAGGAGAGGAAGGAAATTGCTTTTAAATCTACCAGGCGCCCAGATTAGCTGCTTCTGCACTTGCAGAAAAGGTTCCAGGCATAACTGGATGAAGAACCGTCTTAATCGGGCTAATAGCAAAAGATGGGGGGGGGGAGTCTTAAGCGAGCGGGGGGGGGGGCAGGCCTGGAGTAGGGGAGGGGAGTTGGGTCCGGCCCAGATTTTTTCTTAAAAGCAAAAAAGGAAAGACGAAGGCAAGCAGCGAGAATTGTCCACAAAGGCCAACATTTTGCAGAGACCACAAGAAAATGGGGCCTCTCTGTGGAGTGTATTGGCGCCCCCTCAGCAGCCTGAGATGGAGACTTACAGGAAGCACCTCAGCAGGGGGCTTAGCAGCAATCCTGCTGGTGCTGCAGGCAGCCTGGGTGGTCCTGAGGGTGCCAGAACCGTAGACCCCCCCCAGGGAGGGAAGCAGGGCTGCTTCCTGAATCCTCCGCCTCTGCTCTTTCATGACAACTCACCTGTCCCTGAGCAATGGCCCTGGGCTCCCTCTGGAAAGGCCCTTCCTTCCTTCCTTCCTTCCTTCCTTCCTTCCTTCCTTCCTTCCTTCCTTCCATCCATCTCTCGGATGCCTGCAAAAGAGGCTGCCTCGTGTCCTGCCATCGCAGTCAAGGCAAGCGCAGCCCTGCTCCTTTCACAATTTACAGTCAATGGGATCCTGTGGAAAACATTTTAGGGAGGTATAATTAGGGAGATGGGGAGCCCGGCCAGCAGAGCAAAGCACCAGCCGCCACCAGGGGTGGGGGGTCTGTCGCTGACCGTCTGCATGATGGCAGCTCTAAAGTGAGGCCCTTTAGCCGCGGAGGAAATCTCGCTCCCGGACAAGGGCTCTCTCTCGCCTATTTGGATTCCGGCAAAGCATTTGATACAGCACCACCTGGGAAATTACGGCTGGAATTGGAAAGGATGAGCATTTAATGGAGCTCCTGCAAAAGAGGCAAAGAGGGACTGGCCAGAGGGAGCAGGGAGCCTGGCCTGGCCAGAGAGGAGGGCTTCCTGAGACCTGAGCACAAGATCCCTCTCTCCTCCTGGGGTGTCTGGCAACACCTGCCTTTGGGAAGGAGGCCCTGAGAAGCAGCTGTGCCTCCAGACCCTGCCCAACCCCCCTCCCTCTCACGGGCTGCTTCTCTTTGACCAGGGGCTGCAGCCAGAGCAGGTGCCAGGCCAGGGCCTCCTCCCTGGCGCATGGGTGCCCTCCAGTGGCCGCCAGGACAAAAGGCTCCTTCCTTTGTTCCCTCCCCGCCCAGCCAGTTGCACCCTGCCATTCCTCCAAGCAGCTCAGTGGGGCCTGCGCGGTGCTCCTTGTGTCATCCTCACAACAGCCCTGCCAGGTAGGCTGGGCTCCCAAGGCCCCCCAGGGAGCTTCGTGGCTGAGAGGGGATTTGAGGCCTGGTCTCTCCCGGGGAGCCGATAGAGACATTCTAACCACGATGCAACGCTGGCTCTCAAGTCGCCCTCCGGGAAAAGTCTTCTGGGAGCAGCAACAAAAAGGCACCCAGGATTTGCTGCCACCCCTGAACCCGGGACTTTCTCCCCACCAAGCAATGGGAAGCAGCAGCTGCAGCTGCCCCTCTGCCCCTGGCCAGAACCACGTCGTTCCCAGCCACACCACTGTCTTCCCCGCCTCTGGTCCTCTGAAAGGATCTCCTCCAGTGGGCCTGGAGGTGAGCAGCACCCAGGACAGGTGCCAGGAGGAGTCATGGGGAAGCCAGGATCCTGCACTGCAGGGGTTGGACTAGATGACCGCCGGGGTCCCTTCCAACCTTACAATTCTTTAGCTGTGGTTCTTGCTTCTCAGAGGGTTAGGCAAGATGACCCTTGGGGTGCCTTTCAGCTTCACAGTCGCTTTTGACTTTGAAGCCTTAAATCTCCTAGGTGTGCAATCCCTCCAGCACTGCCTCTCCCCCAGCGAACCCCCCCCCGCACCCCCGTGGTCAGATGATGATGCTCTGCCCAGGGAGGCTCATCTGCCGCCTTCCTTGCATCTCTTTATGTGCCAGGCGAAAACGTTCCTCTAGAACCACGTCTTTGGCTAAGGAAACAATCTGTGGCCTTTTAAGGGTGTGTGTGTGTGTGTTGTTTTTTGCTTGTGACTATGCTGTATGTTTTTGCGTTTCTATATTGTAATGAAGGGCAGTATGGAATAATAATAATAATAATAATAATAATAATAATAATAATAATAATACTTTTCCGTGAGCCTGCGTGCCTGCGTGTGCGCGTCTGTGCGCACGGCGAGGCTTGTGTGCAGCTGGGAATCCCGGCGTCCGAGCAGCTTTGCCATCTTGATCCCCCTTGCCTGCCTGCCTGCCTGCCTGGCTGCTTCGCTCCCTCCTCGAGGCCCGGATTAGAGGCGGCTGTAATTTGCTGATGACAAATATCCCCAGCAGTAAATATTTCTCCCCCACCTCCGCCTTCCTCCAGGCAGATAAGGTGGCAATTCAGTTAGTAACTCTTCAGCGGCCCTAAAAGTCTTTTGTGTCCCGGCAATTATTTACAGATAAACAGAAGAAAGCCAATAAGCAAAGAATGAGCCGCGGCGCCTGCACATGCTATAACTTATGATGCCGGCGATGCTATCGCCTCCGCCGTGAGCAGCAGACGGGGACTCGCGGCAGCCCCGGCCAACAATGGAGCTTTTGTCCCGGCGCAAAGCTGCGAAGGCTCAGCGGCTGCTGCTGGCGGTGCCAAGCGAGGCTGCAGCATCCAGGCGCCTGCAGAGAAAGCCCCTCCTCCCCCCGCTTGGCAGGCAGGCTCACCGCTGCCGCTTCCAACCTGGGCACCGCTTCCCTGGCTCCCGGCACCCTGCCCGACCCGCTGGGCTTTCCCCTCGCGGGAAGGTGGGCCGCTCCTCTTCTGAAACATCCTGCTCCAAGTGTGCCAGCAGAGCCCATGGGGAGCCAATGAATCCTGCAACCCGGAGAATCGCAGAATTGCAAGGGACCCCCAAGGGCCATCTAGTCCAGCCCCTCAGAAGTGCAGGGACTGCAGTTAAAGAAAACACCTAATCTCTGCTTAAAAACCTCCAACAAAGGAGAGGTTCCAAGCGTTATAAGGATTCTGAGGCACCATTAAAAAAAATCCACATTCATTAAGTGCGTAAGGTAATTGCACATGAGTGCATAAAGCACATGTCTGAAGTAGTACAGAGAGCAATGCAGCAGCCGTGTGGAGCCCCCCCTCAACCTCCGAGACCCCCTCAAGTCATGCCGCAGCAGGGAGACCTGGACGGAGCACCCCTCTGCCAAACTGGTCTGGCAAGTATCTGTCAAAATTGCCAAGCAGTCCTCTCAAAAGGGTTTATTCTCTATGAGTGAAGACAGATCTCTGACAATGGATTCTGGAGTCAAGGTATTCACCATTTCAAAAAGATGCCTCAGACGGGCCAGGAAGAGCCATTATCAGGTATTGTCAGGCGTCTTGATTGACAGACTTGTAAATACACGGGAGAAACATGAAGCATAACACAGAGCATAATCTGATTTGTGATGTACATGTGGCTTTTTTTGGTGTGGTTTTTCTGCAACAGGGGCAGGCACTATCTGAGGGTTCTAAAATGGTCACACGCTTTTGTTCTGGGCTCCCTCCCTCACCTCCTTGCATGGGGGAGCAGTTTAATTATCCCCAACTCCTTCAAGTGTTCCTCACAAAGCTTGGTTTCCACACTGTTAGAATCATAGTTGGAAGGAACCCAAAGGTCATCTAGTCCAGCCCCCTGCAATGCAGGAATCTCAGCTCATGCATCCCTGACAGATGACCATCCAACCTCTGTTTAAAAGCCTCCAAGGAAGGAGAGTTCACCACCTCCCGAGGGAGACAATTCCACTGCCAAACAGCTCTTGCTGTCAGAAAGTTCTTCCTGATGTTTAGCTCGAATCTCCTTTCTTGCAGCTAGAAGGCATGGGTTCGAGTCCTGCCCTCCAGAGCAGCAGAAAACAAGCATACACCATCTTCCATGTGACAGCCCTTAAGATTTTTGAAGATGGCTCTCACATCTCCTCTCAGTCTCCTCTAGGCTAAACATATCCAGATCCTTCAACCGTTCCTCATCAGGCTTGGTTTCCAGACCCCTGATCATCTTGGTTGCCCTCCTCTGCACACCTTCCAACTTGTACATCCTTCTTAGATTCTCCCTTCCCTGCCTCCCGCACCAGCTCCTTCTCCAGCCCTCCATCGCCCCACCTTAACCCAGAGTAGAGGACAACAATAAACAAAGCGAAACAGAATCAAAAGCAAAGCAAATAAGAAGAAAAAGTAACAGAAAAATAGGAAGGGAATAAAAAAAGAAAGGAAGGCAGATGAATAAAAATAAATAAATAAAAAGGACTTCTGATTCTCCATCTGTCAGTTGTATATAGAAGAGTTATTCAAAGCATTTGAAATGTTCACTCCAGGCTGGTGTCCATCATTTCCCATTCTTCTAGTCTGGAATTCATTTATTTTTCCTTCCACACAAAAAGTCAAAAAGAGGTTCTCCAATTGCTATTATAGATAAAAGTCAACAATAGTCTTCCTCCCCTCCAACAATACTGAGAAACAATAAATCCTTGACCTTTATTCCCTGGAGCCTTTTTGCTGTGGTCATATATTGAGACAATGATCTGTGGTTATTGTATAATCATTAATTCACATCCCAATTAATTCCAGTTCCAGTTCCTGTTGGTCATGCTTTTCCATTCTCTATCTATCTCTATCTATCTATCTATGTATCTATCTATGTATCTATCTATCTATCTATCTATATCTATCTATCTATCATCTATCTATCTATCTATCTATCTATCTATCTTTTAATGGCTTCTGTTTCCTCTTCCTCCTGGGATCTGGAGCCATCATGAATGGAGGTGTGTTTGTGTTTCTGCACGAAGTGTGTGTGTGTGTGTGTGTGTGTGTGTAGGGGCTGGGCTGACTTTGGCTGCAGAAAGGGCCTGGGATGGGGGGGGGGGTGTTTTGCCAGACTTGGGCAAGGGGAATACAAAGTTTTAAGTGGCAAAAGGTCTACTTTTTTAAAAAAACAACCATAAAAGGTATCCCGGAACAGATGTGCTCCCAAGCATCCCTGTCCTGGAGGACCCAGGAAGAGGCCAAGAGGCTGATTTTCATTGTGCTGGATAATTGCTCTGCCCCCCCCCCCCGCCCCCTTTCCCCCTCCAGGCAGCTCAGCTTCTTTTCTTGTTTACCGTAATTACATTCAGAGTTGCATTGTGAGTAATTGCTTTGTGCGGTTAATGGGAGGGAAGGCGATGTGAACAGCTCTCCATGGGGGGGATTATCGGGCAGGGAAGTGGGGTGGGGGGCTCCCATCTCTTTGGAGACTGTGCTTAACTGCCCCCGCCCCTGAAAAAAAATATTCTCTTTGCACATCCTAGCGAGAAAGGATGGCTCTGTGGCAGGAGGCGTCCTGACCTGGGTTCAGTCCCAGAAGGTGGGGAAGGGGGGGGCCAGGGGAGATCCCCTCCTGCGGCTTCTAAGGTGCCACAAATAAAATCCTTATGTGCACAAGGTAAACATTCATTGGTGCATGAAGCTGGGAGTCTCAAGTCGCACAGAGGTGGCAGGAAACCCCTGAGAGGTTGCCAAGTATCTGTTGAATGGCCAAGCTGACCTGGTCCTTGAGAATGGATTCTGATGTGGGTAGTGCTGTGGGATAAACCACAGAGCCTAGGACTTGCCGATCAGAAGGTTGGCGGTTCGAATCCCCATGACGGGGTGAGCTCCTGTTGCTCTGTCCCTGCTCCTGCCCACCTAGCACTTCAAAAGCACGTCAAAGTGCAAGTAGATAAATAGGTACCGCTCTGGCGGGAAGGTAAACAGCATTTCCATGCGCTGCTCTGGTTCGCCAGAAGCGGCTTAGTCATGCTGGCCACATGACCCGGAAGCTGTATGCCGGCTCCCTCGGCCAGTAAAGGAAGATGAGTGCCACAACCCCAGAGTCGTCCGCGACTGGACCTAATGGTCAGGGGTTCCTTTACCTTTACCTTTATGCCTCAGGAAGGGCCCTTATCAGGTATTGACAGGCAACTTGATCAGAGGTGGACTTAGGGAAGAGAGACCACGGCCTCAAACTCCGCAAAGCCTTTGTTGCCAGTCAGTGCAAGCAATATTGAACTCGATGGACCAGTGGTCTGTCTTGGTCTAAGCTCCACCTCTCCCTAGGAGGGCTGGGAAGGTAGAGACCCCCCAAGGCAGAGAGGGTGAGACCCCTGCCAGCTCTGCCAGGAGCTGCTTCTTCTGCGCCCCCCCCCAGTCCCATCCCCACCTGCTTCTCAGCCCCCCCCCCGACCCTGAGCCCCCTTTGGCAGCATCCGCCAGAGTCGGCTGGGGAGGTGAGGAAAAGGTGGAGGAGCAGCAGCAGCAGCAGCAGCAGCAGCAAAGCTGGGGATGAGCCGTAATTTTTCATCGCTTCCTAATAACAGCCGGACAGAAGTAAGTGACTGGTCCGGTTCTCTCCCTCCGCAAAGATTTATCCAATCACTTTATCCGGTAATTGGTATTCCGGGGAGCAGAGGAGCCTCTGTGCCGCAATCCCCCCTCTATTTGTTTTCTGCCTGCCTTCCCCCTTTCTCGGAATGAGTAATTCTGTCCCTCACAATCCCATTTAAACAGAACATTTGCCGAGTGAATAATTAGTTACATTCAATTAGGTCTGGGCGCTCTCCTGCCTCACTCCGGGGCCAGGCCTGCCTAATGAGATGCCGCTCGCCTGACGTGACGGAGCCGGCGGCCGACAAAGCCCCGGCCTGGCCCCAAGCGCTGACCCCCCCCCAGCTGGACAGGCAGGGCCTTGGCTGGTCAAGGAGTGGCCCCTGCTCTCCCCAGGGTGCTGCCCTCCAGCGGGACTGAGCTGCCCAGGGCAGGCAATCCTTTATCAACCTCTATCCTGCCCCACCCCACTGCAAATTAATCTTTTGTTCTGAATTAAAAGGCTCCAAGCGCTGCAAGCTTCCCTCCCAGGGGAACCCCCCCCCCTCGGATCCTGTCCGCGGCCCTTTGCTGAACCTTCCCAGCTCTTTGAGGTGAGGCGGCCAGAACGGCACTCGGTATGCCAGATGCGGCCGCGCCATAGATCTGCACAACGCCATTCTATCGGCAGTTTTATTTTCATTTCCTAATGATCCCTAGCATGCAGAAATCACAGCTAAGGACATCCCTGACAGATGGCCAGCCAACCTCTCCTTTTAAAAAAGCACCACCTTCTGGGGTCAAAGAACCATAGAAATGTAAAAGGGCCCTCTAAGGGTCCTCTAGTCTAACCCCCTGATACGCAGGTAGCACAGCTCCAGAATCCCTGACAGGTGGCCATCCAGCTTCTCTTTAACAGCCCCTGGAGGAGGAGAGGCCATCCCATTCCTGGGACTCTTGGCTTCTCTTGGGGGATATTGTTTTTCTGAGCGGCTCTGAGAACCACAGTGGGAGAGTGGGAAGGGATCCCGATGGTCATCTAGCCCAACCCCTGCAATGCTGGTATTTTGGCTGACAATGGAGAGAGTCCACCCCCTTCTCCGTCCCACTGTGGAACAGCTTTCCTTGGAAGAAAAGCCGCCCCAGGCTCCCCCAAAGTCAGGGGTCCCTCTGTCTCCTGGATCCTTTGGGTGGCCCTTTTCTGAACCCTTCCTGCTCTCTGAGGCAGCCAGAGCTCTGAGCCCAGCGCATCCCAGATGCACCATAGATCTGCATGGGCAGTTTTGCTTCCAAGCCCTTTCCTAATGATCCCTAGCATGGAATCACAGCTGCTGCAAATGGGATGATTTTTCATTTTGCTCTTCTCCAGAATCTGTTTCTGGTCAGTCCCTGCCAGTTCAGACCTCTCAGTGTGTTTGTGAAGCGAGAACTCTCTTTCCCTTTTGCCCCAAGGGGACATCTTGGTAACCTGGCTAACACCAAATCGCTGGCTAACACCAGCCAGTTCACGCTGGCTAACACCAAATCGCTTTTGCTAATTCTGATGCCCTGTGAGGAGCACCAGGCCCCTTGGCTGACCAACTCTGGGTTACCAAGATGTCTGCCAGTGTGACTTGAAGGCTGGCAACATCAGCCCTGCTGTGTGGGAATCCCTTGCGGACGACAGGCAGTCAGATCTTGTATCCACAGCAGTGACCAGAGGAGGAATGACTGCTGGGAGGAGCACAGAGAGAAGGAACGCCCTGGTGCGTCTGAAGCAGCACAGCCGGACGCCTTCACCTGCCCCAGCTGCAACCCAACCTGTCTCTCCTGCGTCAGTCTCTCCAGCGCCAGCAGGTGCTGCAATGGTTGAGGGAGCTGGGGGTGTTTAGCCTGGAGAAGAGGACCCTGAGAGGAGATAAGACAACCATCTTCAGATATCTCAAGGGCGGCCACACGGAAGATGGACCCAAACGAATGGAATCCCAATAGCAACAAGGGAGATTCCAGCTAAACATTGGGAGGGATTTCCTGACAGTAAGAGGGATGGACTCCCTGGGAAGGGGGGGGGGACTCTCCTTCCTTGAGCTGTCATTCCTGCAGGGCAGGGGTTGGACTAGATGACCCTTGGGATCCCTTCTCATTCTACGATTCTGTGATGACAAATGCTGAATCTAACATTCAGTGCTATGATTTTGCTCTTCTTTACTCTGCTGAGCCCCTTAAGTGGTGCAGTCCTCTCTCCAGCCCCATAGGGTTCTGCCTGGGGCCAGAGAGGCCCTGAGACAGGCCCATTTCTCTGGCAGCCAGGAGGGACGGACTCCCCCTCGCCCCTTGCCAGGGCAGGCCTTCCTCCGAGGGACGTGATGCCAGGGCCACTGGCCCCGGGGCGAGGGGAGAGGCCCAGGCACCTGCTGCAGATGGACCGGAGTGTTTCTGGTGGGTGGGGGAGAGGACTGCAAACACGGGAGGTTTGCAGATCCTCCAGGAAGGAGCCTGGCAGATGCCCGTTTCCAAGAGGACTCTCAACGAGACGGGCGGGCGCTCGGCTTAAGCAAACAGGGAGATGAGCTGCTGCTGCTGCAGAATTGACAATGCCAGGAAGCGCAGAGGCTGCCTTGGAGGGGAGGAAATAAAAATGCAGGGCTGCAGAGCCCCTTGCACTTGATTCCCCGCCTCCCTCTCCTCTCCTGCCTGCCGCCTCCAGCAAGGACCCCAATTCCCAGGCCTGGAACTGCCCCAAACAGGTGAGCATGGCTTATTTTGAGGTGGCTTAGAACAGACACCCCCATATTGTCAAAACACTGACAGCGCTGACGGGTTGGTGGGTGTGGAGCAGTTTGCAAAACAGACCCATTCCTGCCTTGTGGGTCTGCTGGCCTTGCCCACGTCCCGTTTGCTTTATTCGGGGAAGTTGGCTCAGTCCAACTCACAGAATTGTAGGGTCTCCCTGTCCAACCCCAAGCAATGCAGGGATCCCAGCTGTCCCTATCAACACACCTGGAACCCTGAAGGTTGGAGGAAGTCTAGCTTTGAGATCCCTCGAGTGGGAGGCAGGCAGGGAAGGAGGGTCACTATGGAATGACCACCCCCCAGGCAGGCAGTGTGGGAGACCCATGATGGCCCCCCACCCCTCATTTGCCTGCCCTCATCTCCAACCTATGTGCAGTTTTATCATGTTATGGAGCCGTGCAAGTGGCAGGGAGTTGCCAAGGCTAGCCAAATTCACAGAGAGGGCCATCAGTAGCTACTAGGCATGATGGCTCTGCCCTGCCCTCCAGAGTCAGGAGGCAGCCCTGCTTCTGAATGCCAGCTGCTGGAAACCGCAGGAGAGGAGAGTTGCTCTTGCGCTCGGATCCTGCCTGCGGGTTTTCCATCATGGGCATCTGTGGGCTTGGCCCCGTGAGAGGAGGGTGCTGGACCAGGAGGTGGGTCTCGTTGGCCAGGGGCTGCTCCCCTCTTGTCCCTTCCCTGCAAGATCTGCTCCCTGGTGGGCCCCCTCCCCCCATCTGTCTCAAGACTGTCCATTCTGTAGCTGCCCTTTCCGTTTTCTCCCCTTCCCTTTGGAGCAGGCAGGGAGCAATGTCAAGGAGGGCCCAGAATATGGAGATTCCTACTCAACATCAGGAGGAACTTTCTGACAGTACAATACAATATGATACAATAATTTTTATTGTCATTGTCCCATACAGAACAACAAAATTGAAAAAAAATCTACACCAGACATTCAAAAACCAACAAGCCTGCTATCCCAGCCTGGTTAACCCCCTTAAAACTCTGATACCCCATAATTAAGTACAATATACTCCCATAGAGATTACCTTTACTGTGTTTGAAACCAAAATCGCATTTGTGTAGAAACTGTTTCTCAGGCGGCTAGTCCTAGTCCTAGACTGGATTACTGTAACTCGCTCTACGTGGGGCTGCCCTTGAGACTGACCCAGAAACTCCAGCGGGTGCAGAATGCCGCGGCAAGGCTCCTTATGGGGTCTTCGCTGCGAGATCACATTCATCCGGTACTATACCAGCTGCACTGGCTCCCGGTGGAGTACAGGATCAGGTTTAAGGTGCTGGTTTTAATCTTTAAAGCCCTATATGGCCTAGGACCCTAGTACCTACGGGACCGCCTCTCCTGGTATGCCCCACAGAGGAACCTACGGTCTGCAAATAAAAACATCCTGAAGGTCCCAGGCCTCAGAGAGGTTAGGCTGGCCTCAACTAGAGCCAGGGCTTTCTTGGCAGCGGCTCCAATCTGGTGGAACGCTCTGTCACAAGAGACTAGGGCCCTGCGGGACCTGACATCTTTCCGCAAGGCCTGCAAGACAGAGCTGTTCCACCAGGCCTTTGGTCAGGGCACAGCCTGACTCCCTCCGCTGGCAACCTGCACAGAATTTTGCTTAACGGTTGCCATTAATTTGATTTTAATTAATTTTTATAATGAAATGTTTTTAGAATGTTGGATTATTTGATTGTTTGATTATTTGATTGCTGTTAGCCGCCCTGAGCCCGGCTTCGGCTAGGGAGGGCGGGATATAAATAAAATTTATTATTATTATTATTATTATTATTATTATTAATAACCCTGTACCTTCTTCCAGAAGGCAGAAGCTGAAAGAGATCATTTCCGGGGTGCACACTATCCTGCACTATCTCTACAGCTTTCTTATGGCACCTGGAAGCGTAGATTTGATCCAAGGTGGGAAGAGTGCACCCAATTCTTCTCTCCGCAGTCTTTACAACCCTGGACAGCATTGTTTTTTCCCTGACCGTGCAGCTCCCAAACCACACACAGAGACCATAAGTTAATGCACTCTCCACAGTCCAATGGTAAAATGCCATCAACAGGTCCTTTGAGAGATTGTTTTTCCGGAGGGGGTTGGACTGGATGACTCTTAGGGGCTCCTTAGGAGCTCTGACCCACATCAAGTTCTTCCTGGTGTTTCATTGGAATCTCCTTTCTTGCCGTTTGAACGGGCTGGTTCTGGTTCTCCCCTCTGGAGCAACAGAAAACAAGCTTGCTCCATCTTCCAAGCGATGGCCCTGGAGGTATTGGAAGATGGAAGATTGAGATATTTGAAGATGGCCATCGTATCTCCTCTCAGCCTCTTCTGAGCCAGGCTAAACGTACCCAGCTCTCTCCATAGTTCCTCACAAGGCTCGGTTTCCAGACTTCTAATCATCTTGGTCGCCCTCTTCTGCACTCCTTCCAAATTGCCAGTATCCTCCTTAAACAGTGGTGCCCAGAATGGGGGGGGGGGGGGCAGGGGGTGACCAAAGCAGAACAGAGTGGTACCACGGCTTCCTTCGACTTCTGTCAACGCAACCAAAGGGCCTCAGTTTTAATCTTTGTGGTATATAATGGAAATGATCTTTCCCCACAGAACAGTGACCTGCACCTGTATGAAAGACCCCCGTGTGGGCCTAGCCCCAGAGGGGGCTGCTTGCATCTGGGGTAGGCCGCTTGGAGGGCAGGGGGGGGCTGTTTTTCTGCTTCCAAGCTGAGAAGAAGAAGGGAGCCTTCACAGGCTGGCCAGCGGCTTGCAAGAGGATAATTATTGTTTAAATACCAGCTTTTTTGTCACCATGCAAGGAGGGATAATGGCACATAATTGTCCCTATTGTCAGGGCAACAGAGAGGAAGGACTGGGAGGGGCAGGGGATGGCAAGGTGACAGTCTGGAGGCAGCAAATGCGTTGGCCAGTCTGGCAGGTTGGCGGCTGGGCAGAAGGACACCACCAGAGGGCAGGAAGATGGGTTGGGGGGGGGAGAGGAAGGGCCAGGAAGCAAGAGCCAGCAGAGCCCCACCCCACGTGACCCAGAGGATCAAGGGGGAAAGGAGATGGGCTGGAGGGGACGCACTGAAGGCATCAGGGGCAGCAGAGCCATAGAGCCCCCCAAGGGCCCTCTAGCCCACCCCCAGCAATGCAGAAATCACAGCAGGGGGCGGGGTGGGTGGCAGGGGGAGGGTCAAGAGAAAGAGGATGCAGCTGCCCTCTCTCAACCCAAGGTGGGGGCTCTGGACACAGGGGTCTGCAAAGAAAAGCAGCTCCAAGGGGCCTCCCCAGGAGCCCAGCCTATGGGGCCACATTTGGCCTTTGTGGGGGGGGCACTGCACTCCCCAGAGAGAGCAAAGGCCAAGGGGGGCTCGGCTTTGCCTGCGCAGCTGGAGGCAGCGATGCTTCTGAATCCCAGGGGCTGGAAACTGCGGGGGGGGGGGATGCTGGCTGAGATGATCCCTTCGCCTGATCCAGCAGGCTCTTCCTTTCTCCTTCAAAGGGGAGATGATGATGATGATGATGATGATGATGATGATGATTTATTTATACCCCACCCATCTGGCTAGGTTTCCCTAGCCACTCTGGGCAACTTGTAACTAAATATTAAAATACAGTGGTCTGTTAAACAGTAAAAGCTTCCCTAAAGAGGGCTGCCTTCAGATGTCTTCTAAAAGTCTGGTAGTTGTTCTTCTCTTTGACATCTGGTGGGAGGGCATTCCACAGGGCAGGTGCCACCACCGAGAAGGCCCTCTGCCTGGTTCCCTGTAACTTGGCTTCTCGCAGTGAGGGAACCGCCAGAAAGCCCTTGGAGCTGGACCTCAGTGTCTGGGCAGAACGATGGAGGTGGAGACGCTCCTTCAGGTATACAGGACCAAGGTTGTTTAGGGCTTTCAAGGTCAGCACCAACACTTTGAATTGTGCTTGGAAACGTACTGGGAGCCAATGTAGGTCTTTCAAGACCTGTGTTATGTGGTCTCGGCAGCCGCCCCCAGTCTAGCTGCCACATTCTGGATTAGTTGTAGTTTCCGGGTCACCTTCAAAGGTAGCCCCACATAGAGCGCATTGCAGTAGTCCAAGCTGGAGATAACTAGAGCATGCACCACTCTGGTCAGACAGTCCGCGGGCAGGTAGGGCCTCATCCTGCGTACCAGATGGAGCTGGCAGACAGCCACCCTGGACACAGAATTGACCTGCGCCTCCATGGACAGCTGAGTCCAAAATGACTCCCAGGCTGCGCACGTGGTCCTTCAGGGGCACAGTTACCCCATTCAGGACCAGGGAATCCTCCACACCTGCCCGCCTCCTGTCCCCTCAAAACAGTACTTCTGTCTTGTCAGGATTCAACCTCAATCTGTTAGCCGCCATCCATCCTCCAACCGCCTCCAGACACTCACACAGGACCTTCACCTCCTTCACTGGTTCTGATTTGAGAGCGGTGGAGAGAGTTGCCCTTGCGCTCTGGTCCTGCTTGGGCTCCCCTTGGGGGCGTCAGGCCGGCCCTTGAGAGGCTGCTAGGCGGCCCCTCGGTTCTGCTTCTGTTTTCCTTGCGAACCTGGGCTTCTTTTTCTCTCTCTCGCTTCGGATTCAGCCCCCGCTCAGGCGGTTCCTCCAGCTGCCGCCAAGCGGGAATCCAGACGCGGCCGCCATCCCTCGCCAAGCGCAGCTGCAGCGGGAGAGGCGCTTCCAGGCGGCTCCGCTTCTCTTGAAGCAGAAACGGCGAGCATCGCGCGCGCGCCCAGCGACACGTTCCTCGAGACCCGACGCTTCTCTTCAGGCTCTGGAAAGTTTACAGCACTCGAGGAGTCTGCAAATCTTGCAAATCTGCGGCGCGGAGAAAGGCGCCTGCCAGGGCCAAGCGAAGCCTCTGGCGCGGACTCCCCAAAGGAGGTCCTGGAAGAGTCGAGGTGAAGGCGCCCCTTTCCCGAGGTCACCTGGCGCCGCGGCCCCCCTAGTCTCCTGCCCCATCGCACGAGAGGGCCGGGGGGGGCATGCAATGGTTCTGTAGCCCCTCGAGGTTGCATTGGCGCCCCTAAAACAAGGCCGTGCGCTTTAGCGGGGAGGGCTTGCTCAGCCAGGTGCGGAGAGAGCCTGCTTGCATACGAAACGGCCCCAGCCGCGTGCAAAACAAAGGCTGCCCCCCCCCCGGCTCTGCTCTCCGACTCTCCCCCCTCCCTCCCTCCCTGTAGCGGGATTTCGCGGCGCGCAATTGCCGGTCGCGTGACGAGGGCGCCACCTGGTGGCCAGAGCGACTCATCGATGCCAACAAGCGCCGCGGAACCGGCCCGTGGAGCGTCGAGATGCGGCCCGCCAAGCCGCCTTCTCGGAAGATGCGGCCGCTTTCACGGGCCAAGCAGGCAGCCGCCGCCAAGGTCCACTTACTGTAGCTTTAAGGTCAGGGACAGGGAGCATCGGTGGTCTTCCTGATGGTGTCGGGCTCCAGGTGCCCCCAGCCCCAGCAGCCAGCACGTCCAGTGGTCAGGGGTGAGGATGATGGGCGTTGGGGGTCCAGCAACGTCAGGAAGAGTCCCACCCATGCCCCTCTCCTCCTGCGCTATGGTGAAGCTGCTTCAGTCCCCAGGAAGGCTCCTTCTCCCCGCCTCCTTATACTGAATCAGACCACTGGTATTGTCTGCACTGGCTGGCAGCAGAGGCTCTCCAGGATTTCAGGCAGGAGTCCGCCTGGAGATGCTCACTGAGACTGAAGGCAAAGGCTCTTCCTCTTCCGCCCATCGAGCAAAGCCAGCCAGGAGATCTTCCTGCAAGGAGCACAGAACCTGTGGAGGTTTTGCTTCTTGAGGTTGTGCAAAGCACAGAGCACACAACAGCCCTTCAAGGTAGGGCAGCCCCATGACTGGGGGCTGGATGATCGGCAAGGGAGAGCCAGGTAGGGCTCGGGAGATCTGGGTTCGAATCCTCACTCGGCCATGAAGCTCCCTGGGCGACCTTGGGCCAGTCACTGCCCCTCAGCCTAGCCTGCCTCACAGGGTTGTTGTAAGGATAAAATAGGGAGGACAACTATGTACGCCACCGTGAGCTCCTTGGAAGAAAGGCAGGAAATAGAAGTAAATGAATAATCAGGGGCATCCTCTCTCTCCCCCCCACATGGCATGATTTCAGGAGGAGGGGATTTTCTTTTTTTTTTCTTTTTTAAATAATTTTTATTAAAGTTTTGAACAACAAAGAAAGAGGAAAAAAAACATACCCAATACATGTAACAACAACACACATAAAAAACAAAACAAAATTCAACAATAAAAAAAACAAAAAGCATAACAATTAAAAACAATATCTCTTTTCCATTTCCATTTTTAAGTTACTTATTTTCTGGACTTCCTCATACCTCCCTCTTTTGTATTCCAATCCAAATTGTTTGTCCAGCAGTTTCTTTTCCACTTTTTTAATCCCAATCTTTAGCTTTAATAAGATATTAAAATATATATCTTCAACTTCTTTAAGCCTGATCTTTGGTCTTAGTATCATATAACGTAAAAATTTTCCCTCTTAATATCAAATTTCCATTTCTTTAAACATCTTTAATCTTAATCTTTAATCTTAGTCTGTCATTAGCTTTAACCTGTACAGCTGGAAACCGCTTATTTTCAGTCCAACATCACTCTAACATTCCTTAATTTTGCAGTGTTTCTGAAGATAGTCTTTGAATTTCTTCCAATCTTCCTCCATCGACTCTTCTCCCTGGTCACGGATTCTACCAGTCATTTCCGCCAATTCCATATAGTCCATAAGTTTCATCTGCCATTCCTCCAGCGTGGGAAGTTCTTGTGTCTTCCAGGAGGAGGGGATTTTCATGGGGCCAAAGCCGCAGTGTGGGCAGGCAAAGGGGCAAACTCTCCCTCACTGCCCCCCTTCTTAGAACACCTCACTTTGCATTTTTTAAAATGTGCCCCTGGGTTGCATTCACACCCTCAGCGCCACATGCAGTCGGGCCCTCCATTCTCCTCTTATGACTGGCTGCAACTTCTTGATTTGTATTTCAGTGGTTTCTGTAGTTTCTATTTGCATCAAATGCTGTGATTCTTTTTGGCACGAAGGGCAGCGTGGCACAAAAACACCCTGAATGAACCAAACGAGACCGGCTGCTGGGGGGGGTGGGTTGTAAAGCCGCCAGTCTCCAAGCTGGCGCCGTGGTGGTTTTGGACTAGAATTCCCACCAGCACCAACCAGCACAGAGCTGCTGTGGTCCCAGATGCTTGGAGGGCGCCATGTTGGGGAAAGGCCGTCTTACGGGGAAACGGAGGAAGAGGCCTTTGGGGGAACAGGATCCATCTGGCTCAGCACAGGGTCTCTACAGAGACTCATCGAGTGCAAATGGAGAGGAGGGTCTTTCCCAGCCCCTACTTGGAAATGGAGGGGATCAACCTGTGACCTTCTGCATGCAAAGCAGCTGATCTAAACTGAGCCTCGTGGCCCACCCAGCAGGGAGTTTGGCTGCTGGGGGATTCCCAGCTCGCAACAAGAGCAGCCACTGACCTTCCTGCTCCCTTTCGAATGGCCCATTTTGTCCTGTTTTCTCAAACCACAGATATGCCTTGGCAAGCTGCATAGAAGGAGCGGAGGACAAAATCCAGCCCAGCAGGCCCCTCCGTCTGATCCTCAAGACTCCTGCCCCCCAACCAGGCCACACACACAAGCCCTGATCCGCCCTCTCTCAATGGCCTTCCCTGTTATGCCTCTGCCAGCTCCCTCAGCCTCCTCCTCCTCCATTTTTGGTGATCCCTCGTAGCCGAGTAAAATGGTCTTCTACAAACAGTTTTAACAATGAGTCTGTGGAGGCCAATTCTGGATCCACACGTCCTTCCACAGTGGGGACATTGGTTTCCGGGCAGGAGTTGATTACGGTGAGGGTTTGCCAAGTGTGCCTTCCTCTTAGCACCTTTCTCCCTTGCGTCCTGAGTTCAAGTGTCTTCAAAGCCCAGGACACCTTTGGTCAAGGCTGTTCTCCAACTGGAGCGCTCGCAGGCAAGTGTTTCCCAGTTGTCAGTGTTTATACTACATTTTTTAAAGATTTGGCTTGAGAGAGTAATTAAACCTCAATTGTTGACTACCAGCATTACACTTTCCAAGTTCGGAATAGAGTACGTAGTTGCTTTGGAAGATGATAATCATCTGCACAACATGACCAGTCCAACCAAGTTGACGCTGAAGAATCATTGCTTTGACACGGGTGATCTTTGCTTCTTCCAATACACTGGTCTTAGTCCCAGCCTCCAAACTGCCCCCAGGCAGGAGTTTGAAGTGCCCTGGCAGGAACTTCCACCTTGAGGGTAAGGCATGAAGTGAGCAGGGAGGGAAGGTTAGCCAGAACCCGCCAAAGATCAGAATTACTTATATAAATCAAAATAAGAATAATAAAATCCAGATTTATTAACAAACACACAGGTAATTCTGAAGAAGTCCAGAAAGTAAAAAAAAGAACACACCCCACAGAATTGCACTGTTGGATGGGATCCCCAGGGGTCATCCAGTCCAACCCCCTGCATTGCAGGAATAAGAGTTTCCCTGACAGGTGGCCACCCAACCTTTAAAAACCTCCAATGAATCGAGAATCGTAGAATTGGAAGAGTGATCTAGTCCAAGCCATGGATTCCCCCACCTTCCAGTCTGTTCAAAAGGTTGCTTCTCCCTCCTGTCCGTTGCCCCAGCAGGCAGGCAGGTTACAGCTCACCTGACAACACCAGACCCAGTGCAAGCAGCAACCCTCTGGAGGGCCTTGGGGAGATTCGGGGAGAACGGTCCTCCTGCCAGGGATGAACCAGGCCCAAGGCTAAATCACGAGCTACTGGGGCAACAGCAGGAAGGAGGGCAGTTGCCCCAATGCCCTGCAGTGGCATAGCAGGGGCAAAGCCACAGGGACGGTTGCCCTGGGTGCAAAACTCTTGGCGCACAAAATTTCTAAAGAGAAAAAAAGGAAGTAGCAATAAAAAAGAGTGGACCCTCCCTCTCACACAGAAAATATCCCAATCTTCACATGGGCAGACCACGGAGCAGATTTGGGTGATGGCCGGTTGCCAGGGTGCCCTCTGCAGGGCTTTAGAAAGATACTCCCAAACAATCCCCCATCCTGCTCAACGCTCACGGGACGCCACTCAAGTAGGTCGCCAAGCTATTGCCCCTTCATTCCAGCCTATCGGCAGGCAGTGCCAAGCACATTTGCCTTGCCCCAGGCACTGGCAACCTACGCTACATCACTAATGCCCTGTTAGTGGGCTTGCAGCGGGTTGGGCTAGATGTCCCTTGGGGTCCCTTCCAGTTCTACGATTCTCTGAAGAGGCATTCTGAAGCAAGAGGCGTCTGGGTCACCCTTTGGCCTCTCCTGGCATGGCTCTCTTGACCAGGCAGGAACCCAAAGCCTCCAGCTTGGCCCACCCCCCACCCCCAGGCAGGAGAAGGTGGCAGTGGGGGTGCAGCAGAGATTCTGCCACAGACCCCAAACTGAAGACCCCCCCCACAAGGCAAGTCAGGTGTGTCTGTGCTCAAAAGACGCATTCAATTTCTGGGATGAAACAAGTAAATAATAATAAATACATTTTTATTTATACCCCGCCCTTCCCGGTTCAGAAAACCGGGCTCAGGGCAGCTAACAACAAATATAAAACACTTAATTGTAGAAGCAGCATAAAATACAGTATAAAAACATGAATGAAACAAGAAAGGCAGTTCTTCCCTTGAAGGATGGAGGCGGCTCGACCCACGTAGACCGACATGGCAGATACAGAAATTGGGGTGGGCTGGCGGAATATGGATTGTTGCTTCTGATTTATATAAGTGAAAACAAAAAAATGTTTTTTTTGTAGGGAAGAGCAGATGGAGGAATTGTACAAGCAAGTTATTATCCCCAACTCTCTGTGGCTGGAAGAGAACAGAAAACGCCCGCAACACGGTCCTATTAAAAATGGTTTATAAAAAATGGTTCCTATAAAAACCATGAATCGACACTCTCCGTTTAAAGTGACACCTTTGCCGCCCAGGAAAACTAGCCCAGAGCGTGGCTCCAGGAGCATCCAGAGAGGCAGAGGGCTGTGAACCCAATATACCCCACACCCCATATCTTTGGGGCTGCTTCCCCCCGCCCCCGGCCGACCTCTGCTGGAGAAGGCACTCTGCAAGGCTCAGGGCGCTCCCCCACCTAAGAGAGGGCAAAGCCCATTGAAGCTGCTGTCTTTGCCAGTCTGTCTGGGAGGGATCCCCAAAGGTCATCCAGTCCAGCCCCTTTGCAATGCAGGAATCGTGGCAAAGCATCCCTGGCAGATGGCCCTCCAACCTCTGCTGAAAAACCTCCAGGGAAGGAGAGTCCCTTCCACTGCTGAGCAGGAGAAAAGGGGGCAACTCTCGGGGAACGAGGAATAATTCCTGGCTGGCGGGGAACACACAGCTGTCCCCCCAACCTGGGAGTTTATCTGACTGCTGCACAGAAGCCCCTCGATGGTTAGAGGTTCAGCTCCAAGGTGCCCTTTTGCTCCCCACCAGGTCTGCAGGGTTGCTGCCAAGGTGGCAGCTGCAGCAGAAGCAGGCCAAGGGCAGAAGGTGCCTTTGCTGCCCTAGAATCACAGCTGGAAGGGGGGAACCCTGAGGGTCATCTAGTCCAACCCCCTGCGATGCCACCTCACCCCTCCCACTTTCTGGTGGGCAGGCCCTCTCCACCCCCACCAGGGCAAGCCCCACCCACCCTGATTTTGAGGGGGGTCCTGCAGGAGAAGGAGGACCTGCAGGGAAGCATCCAGAGCCAGCCGGCGGTGGGGGGCAGAGATGGCGGAGGCAGGGGGCTCAGGTCTGCTCCTGCTCGGCGAGGCGGCTCTCCTTGCCATCTTCCTGGGCCACAGGCTGGCCCCCAAGCAGCGTCTCCTGAGTGGGGAAGGCAGGGTCCTCGTCCTCCTCAGGTTGCGGCCTCTCCTGGGCCAAGGGGGCCTCTGGCTGCGAAGAGAGAGGCAGGGAGAGGGGGGCAGGTTCAGCAGGCAGGGACATGCAGCAGCGTCCGGGACCGGGGCCTCCCGCCTGCTGCCAACAGCAGCAGAAGCCCCCTCCCCAAAGGCCCTTTTGCTCACTCACCTGATTCAGGGGAGGCTTCCAGAGATCTAGGCAGGAGAAAGGGAAAGAGTCAAGGCTGGATAGGGAGACCCCTGGCTGGTTTTGAGGGGGGGGCACACTACAACCCTCAGGGGAAGGGCAGCGACAGGCACCTGGGAGAAGGGAGTTCACCCCAAAGAGTGGGAAACGAAAGCACCCAACTTTCTGCTACGGGATCCCGCTGCTAGGGGACCCTGAGAGGCAGGCAGACCTACACAACACAAAACAAAACACTGTTGCTGTGTGTAGGTTTTATTTTACAATGGGACCTCTAGTTACGAACTTAATTCGTTCCGGAGGTCTGTTCTTAACCTGAAACTGTTCTTAACAGTTGATGTAACTATGCTGTAAGTCATGGGCCCCGCCTGCTAGTCTGTTCCCTCAAATATCCCGGGTTCTTAATTGTATTTCAGTTCAACAATTACTTTGATGCAATGCATACTTTGTGATGTGCAAATGGCTTGAGATACCTATGAGGTCCATAAATGACTATCTAGCATCTATTCAAGGCAAAAAACAGTGACCATTTGTTGTGGAGAAAGGACAGCTGGACATAGAAAGGGCCCCATTAACTTCAGGAGCTGAGGGCTGCATCCAACCTCAATCCAGCCCTGCCCCCAGAGACCCCCCCCCCTTCAGCACCTCCTCCCAAGCACCAGCCCCCCGTCCAGCGACTCACCCTGGCGCCTCCGATGGTGGCGGCGGAGGAACAGGGCCCCCGCCAGCAGCCCAAGGATGGCCAGCAGGGGAACCACCAGCAGCACGTGGGTCCTTCTGGCTTCTTCCTGGGGGGGCTGTGTGGGCAGGACACCTGTGGGAGGGTGCAGGAAAGGAGCCACATGAAACCCCCCAGCGCTAGGGCAACCCGGGAACACCCCTGCGGGCAGAATCACAGGGTTGGAAGGGACCCCAAGGGCCATCTAGACCAACCCCCTGCAATTCCCCCCCCCCCAGCGCAGGAATCCTCTGGGACCAACCCCTCTCCCCCCCCCCACTTCCCCCCCTCGCTGCCCCCAGCTTGGATGTCTTCAGTGGGCGCAGCCATGGAACAAACAGCCCTTAAATACTTCTGGGTCTTCCGCACTGACCTCCTCTTTGTGCCCGACTGCGAAGGAAGACAATTAGGCGCTGGGCGATCAGCAAGGCGTCAAGCCAAGTTAAACCAAAACATATTTAGCTTTCGCTAAAGGTTTCTTCAAGGCAGCCATTTAAAGAGTCATTGTGAAGGGTGGCTTTTTTCTCGAAGGAAAAACACCTTATTTTTAGAACGCTGCGGAGTTAAAAATAAAGCGGCTGGTCCGGATCAGCGTCGCGTTTTTAATGGGAGGCCACTGCGCAGCCTGCAGAGGGAGATTTGCGGAGCCCTGGGAGGGGCAGGACGGGGCAGACCCTGCCCCGCTTGATGCCCCAGGCTCACTGGGAGATCCCTGAAGCACCAGCGAATCCTGGCTCACGGGATCCGTCTCAGCTGATGCAGCCGGACTGTGTGGGCAGGTCTCTTGTTTTTCTTTCTTTCTTTATTACATTTAAGGCCCCCTTTCAAGGGGGCTGTGCATGGGTCTCCCTCTCCCTGTTGAATTCTGACAACAACCCTGTGAGGTAGGCTGGACTGGCCCCTGGGCCCCTTTGGGAGGAAAGAACAGAAATGGAAGAAAGGATAAGGAGAGTGTGGTGCAGTGGTTAGAGCACCAGACCAGGACCTGGGAGACCAGGGTTCAAATCCTGACACTTGGCCCGGAAGCTCACTGAGTGGCCTTTGGGGGCCAGTCCCTGCCTCTCAGCCTAACCTCCCTCAAAGGGTTGTTGTGGGGGTTTAATTGGAAGGGGGGGTATGAATGCAGTAAACAAACACCGTAAGAGCCAGTGAAAGCACAGGAAGAAGCCTCTTTGATGCTCAGCAGCAACTGAGCAGGATGAGCCTCCCCCCCAGATCTGCTGCAGCCCCTGCTCCAAACAACTCCATCTGCCAGCTTCACTTCTACACTTTCTGGGCTAATTTTTTTGACCTCCTTGTTCAGCACAGCCTCAAAACACAAGAACAGCCGGACACAGCTTCTTCATTCCTTCCGAGGGGGCTGCGCGGAGCAGGCCCTGCTAGCAGTCCTCCCCTGCCACCTCCAGGCCATTCTGGATAAGAACTGGAAGCCAGGCAAGAGTGTTCCTGCCCCCCCCCCAATGTCACAGCTGACAAAAGGAGAAGGTATTTCCCCAGCAAGACCTCCCTTCATGGACTTGGAGAGCTGGAAGGGACCCTAAGGGTCATCCAGCCCAACCCCCTGCAATACAGGAATAGCAGCTGAAGAATCCTTGGCAGGCGGCCCTCCAACCTCTGCTCAAAAACCTCTAAGGAAGGGGAGCCCACCACCTCGCAGGGGAGACCACCCCACTATCCAAGAGCTCTTGTGATCAGAAAGTTCTGCCTGATGTTCAGCTGGAATCCCCTTTCTTGTAACTTGAAGCCATTAGCTTGGATTCTACCCTCCAGGGCAGGAGAAAACAAGCATGCTCCCTCTTCCATGTGGCAGCCCTGGAGATATTTGACGATGGCTCTCACATCTCCTCCGAGTCTCTTCTTTTCCAGGCTGAACATACCCAGCTCCATACTCACCATCCCAGGCTGTCCATCCGAGGCCACATTGTTCTTTATTTTATCAGATCAAAATGATCAGACAACAGCAAAGGGTGCGAGGTTGATCGAGGGTGCAATGAGATTAAGGGCCACTATCTGAACGATAATCTTGGTCATTTGATTGCCCTTTTTACTCATTGCTATGTGTATGTGTGTGTGTATTGTATATATATATAGGGACACGGGTGGCGCTGTGGGTTAAACCACTGAGCCTAGGACTTGCTGATCAGAAGGTTGGCGGTTTGAATCCCCACGACGGGGTGAGCTCCCATTGCTCGGTCCCTGCTCCTGCCAACCTAGCAGTTCGAAAGCACATCAAAGTGCAAGTAGATAAATAGGTACCGCTCCGGCGGGAAGGTAAACGGCGTTTCCGTGTGCTGCTCTGGTTCGCCAGAAGTGGCTTAGTCCTGCTGGCCACATGACCCGGAAGCTGTACGCCGGTTCCCTCAGCCAATAAAGCGAGATGAGCGCTGCAACCCCAGAGTCAGTCACGACTGGACCTAATGGTCAGGGGTCCCTTTACCTTTACCTTATTTGTATATATTGCTTGTTTTATGTTGCCATGGCCGTTGGCTAATGCGAATAAAGTTTATCTACCTATACTCAGCTCCCTCAACCATTCCTCATCAGGCTTGGTTTCCAGACCCACCCAGTTTGCCCACATCCAGACCTGGACGCAGTACCTTCCAAGCTGAAGAGAAAGTCGCCCTCCACGTGCCCAAGGCACCAGCCCTTCTGGCAGCCCCTGCCAAGCCCACACCTCTGGCTGGGAGCTCACTCACCGCAAACCACATCCGAACTGTGGGTCCCGTTTGCCAGCCGCACCATCTTTCCGGCCTCGCAGCTGCGGAGACAGAGGCAGACTCTTAAGAAGGGTTTGCACCACATGAGCATTTCACAGGCAAAGCCCTGGCAGGCGCACAAGTGTGCGCAAGCCCCCATTTCGGTTTGGAAGAGAGAAGCAGCGGCACGTGGAGGCCCCCCCCCCCGCCCCTGAGATGCAGATAAGCAGCTTGACTCCAAATCCCACCCCCACCCCACACGCAGAGCTGCTTTTCTTAAACTGGCACCTGGGCTCAGCTGCACACATTTGCATGAACCGCACGGTTAGCCATGCAGGCAACTTCCTTTCCCAGCAAGACCCGGTCACGCAGAGTCTGCCAGCGTCTCCTGCCCAACTGCAATGTGCCAGCGTAATAATAATAATAATAATAATAATAATAATAATAATAATAATTTATTATTTATATCCCACCCATCTGGCTGAGTTTCCCCAGCCACTCTGGGCGGCTCCCAATCGAGTGTTAAAAACAATACAGCATTAAATATTAAAAACTTCCCTAAACAGGGCTGCCTTCAGATGTCTTTTAAAGAGAAGATAGCTGCTTATTTCCTTCACATCTGAAGGGAGGGCATTCCATAGGGAGGGCGCCACCACCGAGAAGGCCCTCTGCCTGGTTCCCTGTAACCTCACTTCTCGCAATGAGGGAACTGCCAGAAGGCCCTCGGAGCTGGACCTCAGTGTCTGGGCTGAATGATGGGGGTGGAGACGCTCCTTCAGGTCTACTGGGCCGAGGCCATTTAGGGCTTTCAAGGTCAGCACCAACACTTTGAATTGTGCTCAGAAACGTACTGGGAGCCAATACAGATCTCTCAGGACCGGTGTTGTGGTCCTAGCGGCTGCTCCCAGTCACCAGTCTAGCTGCCACATTCTGGATTAATTGCAGTTTCTGGGTCACCTTCAAAGGTAGCCCCACGTAGAGCGCATTGCAGTAGTCCAAGCGGGAGAGAACTAGAGCATGCACCACTCTGGCCAGACAGTCCGCAGGCAGATAGGGTCTCATCCTGCATACCAGATGGAGCTGGTAGACAGCCGCCCTGGACACAGAATTAACCTGTGCCTCCATGGACAGCTGTGAGTCCAGAATGACTCCCAGGCTGCGCACCTGGTCCTTCAGGGGCACAGTTTCCCCATTCAGGACCAGGGAGTCCTCCACACCCGCCCGCCCCATCCCCCCAAAAAAGTACTTCTGTCTTGTCGGGATTCAACCTCAATCTGTTAGCCGCCATCCATCTTCCAACCGACTCCAGGTCGACTGCCCCCCCCCCCGTCCCGCTCATCTCACCTGCTCCAGGGTTGGCATCGAGCGGTGGCAGAAGAGATGTTGGAGAAGGAGCCAGGAGGGCAGGCCACGCAGACCGTGTCGTTCAGGTGGGTGGCTGGAAGGAACACGAGAGGCAGCGTCACATGCCAGGGCCCTGAGGCATCCCGGCTGGGGCTGGGGCCACAGGCTCCAGCTCCAGTAGCCCTCATATCTGCAGGGTGGGGGGCCTGGGGGGGGGTCCATGCAGCTCCTGCAGCAATGCCCCTCCAGGGCTGTCTGGGTGTGGGGAGAAATCCCACCAGCAGGGAAAGTCCAGTCGACTTCCGCACACCCCACAATCCCCAGCCTAGAATTGCAGAGGTGGAAGGGACCCCCCAAGGTCATCGAGTCCAACCCCCGGAAATGCTGTAATTGCAACAAAAGCATCCATGGGACCCATAGGATACCATGGGAGAGGATGTGGGGCTTGCCTCTGCATCTGTTCATAGAAAGGATGAGCTCGGTTCATCCCTGGGATGTGAGCATGTGCAGAGTGAGTAAATCCACCACACAAGGGAGAGAGCCCAGCCCAGCAGCCCCTCGTGTTCCTCCTCCTTCTGGCTCACCTTGGCGCTGGACGCCTTCGCCTGCTGGGCACTCTCGGTTCACCCTGCAGGTCAGGCACTCCCGGCTGGAGCAGTGGGTGCCGGTCCGACAGCGGCAGACGACGTTCCGCATGGCGTCCCCTTCCGTGAACACAAAGAAACCGGCATCTGGAGGAGGAGAGAGAAGAAGAAGGAGAGCCTTGGAGCTGCCATCTGAGTCCAGCAGCCAAGCAGATGCACAGTCTGGGAAACCCGCAAGCAGGGAAGAGAGAGGGGAGGGTGGAGATCAAGGCCTTGGAAACCCAGCCTGATGAGGAGCGGTTGAAGCATCTGGGTGTGTATAGCCTGGGAAAGAGGAGGCTGAGAGGAGACCTGAGAGCCACCTTCCAATATCTCCAGGGCTGCCCCATGGAAGATGAAGCAAGCTTGTTTTCTGCCGCTCCAGAGGGTAGGACTCGAACCCATGGCTTCAAGTTACAAGGAAGGAGATTCTGACTCAACATCAGGAAGAACTTTCTGGCCGTCGGAAAGTTTCAACAGCGGAACAGTCTCCCTTGGGGAAGCAGTGGGCTCTCCTTCCTCGGACGTTTTTAAGCAGAGATTGGATAGCCATCTGTCATGGATACTTAATGGTGATCCCTGCATTGCAGGGGGTTGGACTAGATGACCCATGGGACCCCTTCCAGCTCCTATGGATTCTATGAGTCTATTATTAACTCCAGAAGTATAGACTCGATTCTGACCAAACGAAGCCTCCTGATGTATATTTTGCTCTACGCCTCTGGCCAATGAGGCCGTAAAGGTAAAGGGACCCCTGACCATTAGGTCCAGTCGTGGCCGACTCTGGCGTTGTGGCGCTCATCTCGCTTTATTGGCCGAGGGAGCCGGCGTACAGCTTCCGGGTCATGTGGCCAGCATGACTAAGCCGCTTCTGGCGAACCAGAGCAGCGCACGGAAACACCGTTTACCTTCCCAGCAGAGTGGTACCTGTTTATCTACTTGCACTTTGACATGCTCTCGAAGTGCTAGGTTGGCAGGAGCAGGGACCGAACAACGGGAGCTCACCCCGTCGTGGGGATTTGAACCGCCGACCTTCTGATCGGCAAGTCCTAGGCTCTGTGGTTTAACCCACAGCACCACCTGCGTCCCTAATGAAGCCCTAGAGGGCCATGAAAAATTGTGCCCTGGGCTTTGTAGACTCGGATACCCATCTGAAACCAAAGGGGCTCATGGGTTGTCAGGTGCGAAATATATGGGCCTTATTCCCAGCTCTCCAACTCCGTGATATGATAGTGGGCTGCGCAGAGCCGCCTCTGGAGGCAGCACATGGCCAGAGTCTGTCCGGTGGTGAAGGGAGAAGGAGACACACACAGAGGACCCCCACTTACTCTCGTCGCAATAGGCCTGTGGGGCGCAGTGCTTCTCCTTGGTCCAGCCGGCCTGGAAGTGCTGAGCCTCGCAGGCTACGCACCGCGTCTCTGAGCTCTCGGAGCAGAGCGCCTGCACCTTGGTGCCTGCAAACACACGAGGAGACCCAGTGAGCGCTGGCACCTCGGGCAGGGAAAGGGCCGTGCCTGTGAGGGGGGCAGATGCGATTCCAGCGGAGACAGGCATGGACTGGGGTGGGTGGGCAGGAAGGGGCCAAGGCTCAGCAGCAGAGCGACATCTGCTTGGTATGGGGAAACTCTTTGGAAAGTCCACCTTCCTGGGAGATTCAGGACGCAGGAGCAGTGCAGTTGGCCTATGGAACTCCCTCCCACAGGAAAAAGTAGTGTTAGAAGTTGTGTGTCTTTGTTTCTCGATTTCATCCTTTCACATTATTTTGTATATACTGTGGTATTTTATGCACCGTAAATTGTAGTTATTTTCATTGATCATCGTTTAGTAAGTAGTTATTGTAATTATTAAGAGTGAATTTCTGTTATCATTTGCTGAGCTTCTGAGTGTTAATTTTATTGTGTACTATCATATTCTAATAGATTATTGAATATTACTTTATTTGATTTCAAATAAACATTTCAAAGTTATGTTTGACAATGACTGTTTGTATTGGATTAGTTTATTATGGCCAAACTTGGGCCTCCAGCTGTTTGGGACTACAACTCCCATCATCCCTAGCTAACAGGACCAGTGGTGTCAGGGATGATGGGAGTTGTAGTCCCAAAACAGCTGGAGGGCCAAGTTTGGCCATCACTGTAGGTGTGTGTTGTATATTTTGAGGCTGGAAACTGCTTCGTGTACAGTAATATAGGAAGGGGATACACAAATTAAAAGTGAAAATGAAAATGAAATCCCAGTTGCTGGAAACCACAGGAGGGGAAGAGTTGCTCTTGTGTTGAATCCCCACTACGGGCATCTGGTCTGCCACGGGGAGAGCAGGAGGCTGGACTAGGTGGGCCTTTGGCCAGATCCAGCAACAGGCTCTTCCTAGGGTGGAGAAATCCTGAGCAGCCCTAGAGATGGCATCAGACTGAGAAGGATGGGCGTCCCAAGGGAGAATCGGGTCCTGAGGGCTCCTTTCCCGGAACAAGGCATTCCTCCATGCCCCCCGCCCCTTGCGCAAGGAGGGGGCCCCATTTCCATCCCCTGGCACCCGCTCCTCCCTCCCAGAGCTGCCCTGATCCTTCCGGTCCTCAGAGGTTGAAAGGGGCAGCCCAGGTGGGCTTGGCTGTCCTTCCCACACACACACCCAGCAGACACAGCGGTTGAGGGGAGAGAATGAAGGGGCAAACGAAGCTTCTTTCTCTCCCTCATCACCTCCCCCCTTTTACTGCTGCATCTTAAGAGGCAGTGTGGCTCAGTGGCTAGAGTGCTGGGCTAAGACCTGGGGATGGACCAGGGCTCAAATCTCCGATCAGCCATGAAACTCAATGGGGGGGAGCTTGGGGGCTGGTCACCGCCCCTCTCTCTCAGCCTCACAGGGTTGTTGTGGGGATTAACGGGGGGGGGGGGAGCCATGTATGTCACCTCAAGCTCCTTAGGATTCTTCCACAGGATTCTTCCTGGGGTTTCCTCCAGCTCCGCAAGGAGTTTGGACAGGTGGGCGGGATAACCCACCTGTAAATTATGACGTCATAGTGACATTGTATGACTGACAGTTGGACAACCCTGCCCAGAAGGATCTGGCCCAAGCAGCCCCAAGGGGTCCCCACCTCCCTCTCGTCCTGAATGGCCCAGGTGTGTTGCTGGAGAGACAAGAGGAGGGCCTGGGGGGGGGGGAGGTTTTGGACTGGGGCAGTTTTATTTCCAGAGACATTGCCCTTGGGGTCCCTTCCTACTCTGTGATCCCCAACTGGCTCAAAGGTTGTGAGGAAAAGTGCTTTTAGTGGATGGAATCTGCCCAGATGGGCTATCTATGCAACTCTGATTTTCAGAGAGTCATTTGTATTCAAGAGAGTGTGGCACAGTGGTTAGAGCGCTGGACCTGGGAGATCAGGGTTCAAATCCTCACTCAGCCATGAAGATCTTGGGGACCAGTCCCTGCCTCTCAGCCTAGCCTACCTCACAGGGCTGTTCTGAGGATTAAATGAGACGGAGTGGGGGGGGGGAGAACCAAGCAGACCCCCTTGAAGAAAACAGGGATGGAAACGCAATAAATAGGTATAAACATCCCCCTCAGCTCAAACGTCTAATCTTAACTGTATCAACTGTTTTAATTGGAAAGCCTTTTAATTGGCTGATTTAGCTGTGTCTTTTAATTAAGGGGTTTTTAATGCCGTGAAAGAATCACGATTGTGTGCTTTAATTACAGTGCGGCTTTCCCCGTTGATTTCATCAGCGCAAAGCGCTTCAAAGCCGTTACAAAGCACATAAGCGGCATGTCACTTAATAAAGAAACCGTGCTGTCGACATCGTCCCTTTGCCCGCCTCCCGTGAGAAGCCCCCCCCCCAGCCCTGAGGGGCTCTTGGGCAGGATGGGGGGGGGTGTCGGAGGAGCCCCAAGAGGAAAAGCCAGAGTCGCGTCCGCGCAGCTTATTACCTGGGCCACATTTCTGGCAGCACCGTCCCCCTTCCTGGTACTCGGTGACTGAGCAGCTCGGGCCCCGCAGCTCCAACGCCAGGCACTGCACCGCAGGAGGAGGAGGGTTAGTCACAGCCCCATCTTCATCATCCTCATCCCCCCCCCCCGCAGCTCCCCCAAAGCCACAATCCAAGCGGCACGCAAGGCTTTCTCGCCGGCGCTAGGAGCAAAGCGCGCGTAAAAGCGCATCTGGGCGCCGCTCGCCTTGGAAACATCTTCGCCCCCGAGAGATGCGGGATCCGGCCGCCTCTTAGCCCACCCTTTGGGGTCCGGTTTCCATCCGCCCAGAGAGACCCACAAGGGGGCAGCCCCCCCCCCCCCGCCACCGTCCAAGCTGCAGGGGAGCCAAAGGGAACCTGCCGGAAGGCTGAGCCACCGGGGCTCCCTTTTCCCGGGGAAAGGAAAGCCTGGCTCCCGGCAGGGTCGCTCTCTCTCTCTCGGGTCCCCAGAGCGGCGCGCTTGGGGGGCGGGCAGCGGTCCCGCCTCCCCGGACGGAAGGAGCAGGAGGAAGGCGACCCTCCCCGTCCTCCAAGGACGCGGCTTGGCACTGCTCCGTCCAAAGGGGCCGTCAAGTTCGGGAATGGCAGTCGGAAGGGACCCCCCCAGGCTCATCTAGTCGAACCCCCTGCGATGCAGGAATGCCGGCCGGGAGAAGACGAGGGCCGTGAAGTCCAGATCCAAAGGAGCGAGAGGGGGCCCCGGAGGGCGCGCCGGTTTACTTTGGGGATCTAGGTTGGTGAGACCTGCGATGCCGCTAGGTTGGGGATCGCTTTGGTAAATCGATCAAGTCACAACTAGAGTGAGGACCCCTCCCCCCCCGGAAAAGGGCGAGGCAGCAGCTCCGGGACGAGGGGGATTCCCAGGCGCCGAAAGAGGAACTGGAGCTGGATCGGCGCGGGGGGATTTTCCCCGGGATGGGCTCCCGCCTGCCCGCCGCTCGCCCGGGGATCTCTAACTGGGAGGGAGGGCATGGGTGGGCGCGGCGCCCTCCCTCCCGAATCGAAAGCGAAAGCGCCACTCACCGCCAGGAAGGCGCAGCCGCCCCACGCCGCCGTCCAAGAGACCAGGCGCGACCGCATCTCTGCTCTGGCCGGCGGGCGGCGCCCCCTTTATAAGGCCGGGCTGAGGGGCGGCGACGGAGCCCGAGGGGGCGTCCTCAGCCAGCCAATCCGGCGAGGCGGAGCCCCTCCGAGGCTCGCCCCCGCGGCCGCGACAGCCCGGGCCGAGCTCGCCCGGAATCTCCCTGCCAGGAGAAGCGGAGCGGGGGAGGCGCGGGACTCCTCGCCCCGATCCGAGGAGGGGGCAGCTCGGCGGTGGTCGGTCCCTGCAGCTTTCAGCCCCCCCCCGGACATCGGGGCGCCCCTTGCCCCGCACTTAGGGACCATTCGCAGCGGCGCCCAAATGATGCCCACGAAGCTGTCGGGATCCTGCAGCTGAGGCGCCTGCATTGCAAGCGGGCTGGACTATAGGACCCCTGGGAACCCCCGCCCAGGGTTGGCATCCGTCTGTCTGGGAAGACAGAGGAGGAGGGCGCCTTTGCGGGGGCAGTCAACCCCCTGGAGAGTTTGCAGCGCCTGCTGCGGTTGCAGAAATAGATGCGGGAGGAGGAGGAGGAGGAGGAGGAGGAGGAGAAATTGGATTTGATATCCCATTTTATCACTACCCTAAGGAGTCTCAAGGGACGCGGGTGGCGCTGTGAGTTAAACCACAAAGCCTAGGATTTGCTGATCAAAAGGTCAGAGGTTCGAATCCCCACGACAGGGTGAGCTCCCGTTGCTCGGTCCCTGCTCCTGCCCACCTAGCAGTTTGAAAGCACCTCAAAGTGCAAGTAGATAAATAGGTACCGCTCTGGCGGGAAGGTAAACAGCATTTCCGTGCGCTGCTCTGGTTCGCTAGAAGCGGCTTAGTCATGCTGGCCACATGACCCGGAAGCTGTATGCCGGCTCCCTCGGCCAGTAAAGCGAGATGAGCGCCGCAACCCCAGAGTCGTCCGCAACTGGACCTAATGGTCAGGCGTCCCTTTAACGTTACCTTTTAAGGAGTCTCAAAGCAGCTAACAATCTTCTTTTCCCTTCCTCCCCCACAACAAACACTCTGTGAGGTGAGTGAGACTGAGAGACTTCAAAGATGATACGACATCATCTTGTTCCACCCCAGTGCAGTTGAGGGGAGCAGGGACCAGTCCCCAAATTCATGCCCTCCAAAGGGCTTGGACCCCCAACTCTGGGTTGTGCTGCTATGGGCAGACGGAAGGTGCCACGTTGGCAGAGGCTGTTTCTACAGGCTAAGCCTTCCCAAGCAGAGAGAAAACCTGGATGGCATCATTGCAGGCGGCTGGGCTTGACGACCCTTCCAGCTCTAGGATTCTGTGATCCCCAGCCCCAGCCAGAGCCACAGAGTGGCTTGTGGGGAGGGCGTTTCTGCCTTGGGGAGATGCTAGCCTTCCTCCAAATAATCTGAATTTAGAAAAACAGGTAGATCAGAGTTCTATTCAGGGGTTTTCTGTTTCACTTTGGCTCACGGTGGACCCCTCCGGGCAGCCTCAGGCTACAGGGCAGCCAGTTGCCCGGTGCTGGTGCAGGTGGGGCCTCTGGGTCCGGGCAAGGAAGCGAGCTCAGCTGCCTCCAGGGCAGCTGGAGGTGAGGGAGGTCCAGGGCTGTGCAAAGGTACCTGGGTGCCTGAGGCAGAACAGCAGCCACGGGGGGCCGTCTTCCTGGCAGGCCGCCTGAGCATGAAGGAACGAAGCAACGGGAGGTTTGCAAGGGCATTTGTAAGAAGCAGGTCTAGAAAACTGGAGGGAGGTGAGCAGCGGGAGATTCAAGGCAGACAAAACAAGGTTCTTCTTTATTTCCTGGGCAAGGATGGCCTGAGTGCTGTAACTCACACACTGATAACCAAATGCTTAGACTACCACGATGCACTCTGTGCGGGGCTTCCCTTGAGTTGTGGAAACCAGGTTGCAGAGTGGAGAAGCTGGAGAGGCAGAGTTGAAGAAAGGGGGCAGTGTCTGAGGCTTTTTTGTTTAGGCAAAAGGCAAGTGAGAGGTGACGTGCAAAGTTTATAATGATAATAATTTATTATTTGTACCCTGCCCATCTGACTGGGTTGCCTGGCATGGAGACAGCGGACAGGGAAGTTTTTCTCCCTCTTTGCTAGCGCTAGAACCCGTGGACATCCCGTGAAGCTGAATGCTGGGAGATTCAGGGCAAATGAAGGTCCTTCTTCATGCAGGACATAGCTGAGCTGTGGAACTCCCTGCCACAGGAGGCAGGAATGGCCACCAACTTGGATGGCTCAAAGAGAGGATGAAACAAGTTCATGGCGGAGGAGAGCAGCTCTCGGTGGCCACTAGCCAGAATGCTCTGCCCCCACAGCTGGAGACAGCAATTCTTCTTCTTCTTCTTCTTCATTAAAGATTTTCTTGCTTTACAAAAGTGTGTGCAATGTCTCTCTCTTGTATCCCCCCTACCCCCCCATGTAACATTTTTATACAGTAAATCAGTTTCATCCATTGAGACATTAGGAAGAAAAGGGGGAAAGAGGTGGAGGGGGGAAGGTGAGTGGGGGTGGGGTCAGGTGGCGATGTTTCTATTTTACTTAATATATGTACGGTTTGGTGTCAGCGTTACTTGTGCAGGTTCTTTGCTGTTCGCTTGTGTTCCTTTGGTGGTGAGAGAGGTTGGGGTTGGCCCAGGGTGTGGTTGGCTGTGGTGGTCTTTGTTTTTGTGTGTGAGTGGGGTGGGTGGGTGTTTTGGGTCAGGTTAGCCATATTGATTTGTATGCCATTGGTGGATTTTTGTCATTGTCTTGTTGGGCTGTGTATGTGATAAAGGGGAGCCATACCGGGGTGAAGGTGTCTTCTTCTATTTGTCCCAGTTTCAGTTTATTGGTTAATTTTTCTAGTAGGGCTGTTTCCCATGCTATTTGGTACCATTGGTCCATGCGACAGCAACGCCTCTGAAGACCAGTTGCTGGAAGCCACAGGAGGGGCGGGTATTGCTCTTGCGCTTGAATCCTGCTTATATCTGCTTGGCCACAGCGAGAACAGGATTCTGGACAAGATGAGCCATTGGCCTGGGCAGAGGAAACTGCACTGCCTGCTTCTAGATCTGCAAGATCATAGAGGTCATCAGGGAGACTTTTACTCATGGGAACAGACCTTGAAGAATATTGCAGGGGGGGCGGTCCAAAAAAGAGGCATGACTCTATACCTGGGGGTGTCGTATGGGAAGCACCTGCAGTGAATTGCTTCAGATAAGGACACACCTTCTTGTGCGTTGGGGGGGGGGGAATCAGGTAGCATATTCTCTCTTGCCCCTGACCTGTGCTCTGAGAGTGAAGGGGATCTGAAGGGGTCTGGACAGGCCTTGCCTTGGAGGAGGGGGCTTCATGCGCCCCCTCCGGACAACCTGCTTGTTGATCATGCAACCTGATTTGCTGCAGGTTGCTTACATGGAGCTGAGGTTACAGCCAGTCTTTACTGAGCATTCGTTCTGGTTTGTTGGTGGGGAAGTTGAACGACAAGGAGCTTTTGTCCCTCAGTGCTTTGCCTCTAAATGTTCCGAGAGCAAGGGGGGGATGGTTAGAGCGTGGACCTGGGAGACCAGGGTTCGTTGTTGTTGTTGTTGTTGTTTAGTCATTTAGCCATGTCTGACTCTTCGTGACCCCACACCAGGCCCTCCTGTCTTCCACTGCCTCCCACAGTTTGGTCAAACTCATGCTGGTAGCTTTGAGAACACTATCCAACCATCTCGTCCTCTGTCGTCCCCTTCTCCTTGTGCCCTCCATCTTTCCCAACATCAGGGTCTTTTCCAGGGAGTCTTCTCTTCTCATGAGGTGGCCAAAGTCTTGGCGCCTCAGCTTCAGGATCTGTCCTTCCAGTGAGCACTCAGGGCTGATTTCCTTCAGAATGGATAGGTTGGATCTTCTTGCAGTCCATGGGACTCTCAAGAGTCTCCTCCAGCACCAGAATTCAAAGGCATCAATTCTTCAGCGATCAGCCTTCTTTATGGTCCAGCTCTCACTTCCATACATCACTACTGGGAAAAGCAGAGCTTTAACTATACAGACCTTTGTTGGCAAGGTGATGTCTCTGCTTTTGAAGATGCTGTCTAGGTTTTGTCATTGGACCAGGGTTCAAATCCCCCCACTTGGGCATCAGGGAGCTCCCTGGGTGACCTGGGGAGCCAGTCGCTGCCTCTCAGCACAGCCTCCCTGGCTGGCTTGTTGAAGGGATTAAACCAGGAGAGTGAGACGCAGGGCTGCCACCTTGAGTTTCTTGGAGGAAAAGCTGGGATATAAAGCAAACAACATCATCATCTCCCATTCTTCCTGATTTGCTTGCGGGATGTTTTCACAGTCATATGTTCATCCCACACTTTCTGTTGCATTTCCTCAAAAGTTTCCAAACCTTTTTAAAAGTGGTTTTGTTTTGTTAGGGCACAAAAATCCACTTCGTATGAGCAAACCTCGGCTTCTGGTATTCAGAGGGACCCTGCCTGCAAAACCCCGACCATTGGGGGGCACGACTGGCCACTCGGCTTAGGAGGGCTGACGGTCCCAACCCCTGGAAAGTCCTACGGCCGAAGGGCCAGAGGAGAAGGAAGGGGCGGGTGCTGGGTGCGGGCTGCCCCGGGTGTCATCACTGAGGGGGGTGACAAAATGGCAAAAATATGTGTTTTTAAAATAATTTCCCCCCCCAAGGTAAGGGACTTGGAGCGCTTCAGGGTTCAGAGCCCCCTGAGCCGAGCTGCCGGGCAGTTCTGGATGATCTCAAGGAGGAACAACTGATCTTCCTCCAGCAGCTGAAAGGCAAAAGTGGGGGGCAAAGAGCCCGGACAGTGGGGGGCAGGTCTGAGGGGTCCACTCCCTGCTCTTGTTTTCTCCAGGACTCACCCCTGGGGCAGGGATGTGGAACCTCAGCAGAACTGCAAAGAGAAGGACATGGGAAGAGGTGAGTTCGTCCCTGAGCCCCTGGCAAGGCTATTCCAAGAGTTTCCCCCTGGATTCCAAGTCCTACTACGGGGGAGGGACACCCCAGGCCTTGGAGGCCAATCCCGGCCTCCTTCCCCCAGAACGTGGCTCCTCAGGGAAGGTGCCCCTCCCGCTGACAACTGCCCCCCAGCCCAGCCCCCTGCTTCCTCCATCGGACTCCACAAAACGGGTTGGCCACTGGGGATGGGTGGGTTTCCAGACGCTGGCCCAGATGGACCTTGGGTCGGATCCAGCCGTCTGGCTCTTTGCATCTTTTGACTAGCTGCCCCCCATGCCCATTCCTGCCCTCCTCTGTCCCCCAAAGGAGGGCCACTTGGTCACCTGGCACCATGGGCTGCTCTGGGCCTTGCTGGGGGGCAGCCCTGTTGCAGCGTCTGAAGAGGTGCCTTAAGCACCTGAACCTAGAAGAGATGAGCGGAGAGAGCGACTCAGAAGCCGGCAGCCCCAATTCTTGGGGGGCGTTTGTGTGTGAGGAAGGCAGTCTTGCCCAATTCCTTCCATCTCTCTGCAGTTCAGTGACCTGAAAGGGCATCACTAGAGCTGGAAAGAGGCAGCCCAGAGCATGAAGGGCGGGCAGAGGGAGAAAGGAGGTCCCAAGTGCTCTGGGTTCAAGAGCTCCAGCCCAAAGGAAAGAGAAGCATTGCCAGCTGTTAAAGGGCTGCTCTCTGCCTCCTCTTCTTAGGACAGCCCTGCCCTTCCTAGAGAGGGAGGAGACCCCTAGGAGGGTCCTCCAAGCCCCAAGGGGTCCCAGAAGAGGAGCAGGACATGAGGAAGGTGGTGGAGTCTTCCTTGGAGCCAGAGAGACCCCCAGGAAGGGGGAGAAGGGCAGCTGGAGAGATGCAAAATGGAGCCAGGCAGAGGTGTAGCAGTTGGGGGGCTGGACTAGGAGAGCCGGGTTCAAATCCCCACTCAGCCATGAAGCTCCCTGGTGGACCTTGGGCCAGCCTAGCCTACTTGGCAGGGCTGCTGTGAAGATAACAATTGGTGGCCGGGAGAACCATGAAGGCCACCTGGAGTTCCTGGGAGGAAAGTGGGCTAGGAATGTCCTAGTAAATGTAAATAATGAGAGGGGAGAGAAAAGGGGAAGGCAGGGAAAGAGTGTGGAGGAGCTGAGCTCTCTGGAGAAGACTGGCCGGGTCGATTTCCAGAGAGCTAAGGCTGTGCAGGGGACCCCAGGACTCCCCCCCCCCGCCCCCCGGAGACCAAGAGAAAGGGAAGGAATGCTACTTGCAGCCTGCACATTTTGCTCACGAAAAATTCCCACCCTCCTCTCTAAACTAGCTATCTAAAATGCCCACCCAAGCCTAACTCTCACCCCAACCCCAACCCCAGCCCTAAGCCTAAGCCTAACCCTAACCCCCGCCTTAACCCTACACTTACCCGTAACTACTTGTCAATGCATAAAATAAATAGATACAAAATGTGCACAAATTAAAAACGTAAAATAAAAAATATGAAAATAAAGAACACAAAAATAAAATAAAAAGTAAAATGAAAGTGTTAAAATAAAAAAGTAAAATAATAAATCAAATAAAAATAAATAAAATCAAATAAAAGTAATAAATCATTTTTTTAAAGAATATTTATTCCAATTTTAAAGTTACAAAAAAAAGGTATAGAAAAAAAACAAACCACATACATCTTACAAAAAACAGACAGTAAAAAATAAAAAAATAAAAAATAAAAAATCACAATAGAAAATGACAAAAATCAAATTAGACCATTACAACCATTTTCCCTTTTACTTGTTTCCATGACTCCCTCTCACCTCCCTGCTTTGTATTCTAGTTTAAATCGTATCTCCAGCAAATCCTTCAAACCTTCTTTTCTTTTACTTATTTTAACATTCGAAAGTATTTAATTCTCCTCTATCCTCATTTTACACTTCATATTTACTTATTCCATTATACCCTGTCTGCCAATACGGTCTAATATTCTTCTCCAACCTTTTTCTAACATTCTTTTATATTACAGTGTTTCTGAAGATATATTTTAAATTTTTTCCAGTCTTCCTCCATCAACCCTTCTTCCTGGTATCGAATTCTGCCGGTCATCTCAGCCAGTTCCATATAGTCCATCACTTTCCTCTGCCATTCTTCTCGGGTAGGCAATTCTTGTGTCTTCCAGTATTTCCCAATAAGTATTCTTGCCGCTGCTGTCGCATACATAAAAAAATTCCTGTCTTCCCTTCGCACCAATTGGCCGACCATGCCCAAGAGGAAAGCCTCTGGTTTCTTCACAAAAGTGTATTTCAATACCTTTTTTAATTCATTATATATCATTTCCCAGAAGGCCTTGATCTTTGGGCACGTCCACCAAAGGTGGAAAAAGGTTCCTTCATTTTCTTTGCATTTCCAACATTTATTATCGGGCAAATGATAGATTTTGGCAAGCTTGACTGGGGTTAAGTACCACCTATAGATCATTTTCATTATATTTTCTCTTAATACATTGCAAGCCGTAAACTTCATACCTGTGGTCCATAACCGTTCCCAGTCAGCAAACGTAATATTATGCCCAACATCTTGTGCCCATTTAATCATAGCAGACTTAACCATTTCATCCTGTGTATTCCATTTCAACAGCAGATTATACATTCTTGACAGATTTTTAGTTTTAGGTTCTAACAATTCCGTTTCCAGTTTAGATTTTTCCTCCTGGAAACCAATCTTTTTATCTAGGTTAAAAACCTCCCTTATTTGATAATAGTGAAGCCAATCTCGAACTTTAGTTTTTAATTTGTCAAAACTCTGCAATTTTAATTTATCTCCAACTTGTTCTAAAATTTCACAATATTTTGGCCAGTTTGTCTCCATATTTGTTTTTTTCAATGCCTTTGCCTCCATTGGTGACAGCCACCTTGGTGTTTTACTTTCCAACAAATCCTTATATCTCACCCAAACATTAAACAATGCTTTCCTGACAATATGATTCTTAAAGGCCTTATGCGCTTTAACTTTGTCATACCATAAATATGCATGCCATCCAAACACATTATCAAAACCTTCTAGATCTAAAATGTCCACATTTTCAAGAAGTAGCCAATCTTTCAGCCAACAAAAAGCGGCTGATTCATAGTAAAGTTTAAGATCTGGCAGGGCAAATCCCCCTCTTTCCTTCGCATCTGTTAATATCTTAAATTTTATTCTAGGCTTTTTGCCCTGCCAGATAAATTTGGAAATATCTCTTTGCCACCTCTTGAAACAGTCCATTTTGTCCACAATTTGCAATGTTTGAAACAAAAACAACATTCTAGGCAATACATTCATCTTTATCGCAGCAATTCGGCCCAACAATGATAACTTCAATTTTGACCATATTTCTAAATCCTTCTTCACTTCTGACCAACATTTTTCATAATTATCTTTAAACAGATTCACATTTTTGGCAGTCATATTCACCCCTAGATATTTCACTTTATTAACTATTGTTAATCCTGTCTCTTTCTGAATCCTCTCCTTCTCAATCTCTGTAAGGTTTTTCTCTAATACCTTAGTTTTCGTCTTGTTTAATTTGAAACCTGCTACTTGACCAAATTCTTGGATTAATTGTAATACTCTTTTTGTACTAGCTTCTGGCTCCTGTAATGTCAGAACTAAATCATCAGCGAAAGCTTTCAATTTGTACTGTTTAGCTCCGAGTTGTATACCTTTAACCAATTGGTCTTTTCTAATCATATTGAGCAAAACCTCCAGGACCGATATAAAAAGCAATGGGGAGATTGGGCAACCCTGTCTTGTTCCTTTCTCTATCTTAAATTCTTCTGTAACTACATTGTTCACAATAAGCTTGGCTTTTTGTTCCGAATAGATTGCACCTATACCATTTTCAAAACTTTGGCCTACCCCCATCCCCTGCAAATTTTTCTTCATAAAACTCCAAGAAATATTGTCAAACGCTTTCTCTGCATCTACAAATATTAAGACAGCTTTAGTATTGATATTAACTTGCAATTTTTCCAAAATATTGATAATATTCCTAGTATTATCTGACAAATGTCTCCCAGGGAGAAAGCCCGCCTGGTCTTTATGAATCTCTTTTACCAATACATTTTTTAATCTTTTAGCCATAATTTCCGCAAAAATTTTGTAATCCACATTAAGTAGGGATATGGGACGGTAGTTCTTCAACTGTGTCTTCTCCACTTCGGTTTTTGGTATAAGTGTAATGTATGCTTCTTTCCACGACTCGGGTGCTTTTCCTCCCCGTAGTATTTCATTGCAAAGTTCTTTCAGCGGTTGCAATAACCATTCTTTCAAAATTTTGTAGTACTTTGCAGTTAGTCCATCCGGTCCTGGAGATTTGCCCAATTTCATATTCTGAATGGCTCCTTCCACCTCTTGATCAGATATTGTAGAATTTAATATTGATTTACTCTCTTGAGATACTTTTTGTAATCCATTATTTTTCAGAAATCGATCAATGTCTAATTCTTTCTGAGTCTCCTGCGTATATAACTGTTTAAAATTGTTCTGAAAGCACTTCCGAATCTCTCCAGGATTCTGTATGTTCTTCCCTTCTACTACCAAGTTCGTAATCGTATTCAGCTTTTGTCTTTTTTTCATTTGCCAGGCCAGTAATTTCCCACATTTATTTGCCGATTAGAAAGTCTTTTGTTTCATCTGTTTGACCTTCCATTCTATCTCCTGGTTCATCAATTTCTTTTTTTTTTTTTTTCAACATAATTTTTATTAATTTACAGCAAAACAAATAAAAATCAAATAAACCACATCTTATATTCAACCGATTCATTCTTTAAGACTTCCTTCGGCGTCTCCGCAAATCTCCGTTGTCTATCAACACATACTTTCGCATCTCCTACTATCTATTGACATTATTAAAGTCTTTTCCACCCTTTTCTTTAGACAATATTCTTACAAATATCACAGAGCTTTTTTAAACCCTACTAGCGTTATTTGTCGGTTCATCAATTTCATATATTGTACTTGGTATAGCTTTATCTCTTTTAGAATCTCCTGTGAGTTCGGTTTCGCCCTCAGTCTTTTTTCTCCATCCTTAATTTTCTCCAAGATTTTTTCTCTCTTCTCATTTTGATATCTTTTCCTAATTGCGTTTTGTTGTATCAAAAATCCTCTCATCACCGCTTTGCTGGCATCCCAAATCACTCTTTTTTCTGTCGTGGTATTCAAATTTATCTCAAAATAATCTCTCAAATTCTTCTGAGCCTTTTTAATAATTTCCTCATTCCTAAATAAGGTGTCATTCATCCTCCATCTAAAAGCTCCAATTGGCGTTGATATCATTTCAATCTTTACTGGGTTGTGATCAGAGCAAATTTTCGGGCAAATCACCGCTTTTTTAATCTTAGGGGCCAGTCCTCTAGTTATCCAGATTTGGTCTATTCTTGTCCATGTCATATTTGCTTCAGAGAAGAAGGTTCCCTCTCTTTCCAAGGGGTTCTTTATTCGCCAAATATCCACAAGATCCATATTGTCAGTCATTTCAAAAAATGTCCTTGGTAATCTTCCATCTTTTGTCACTGTTTGTCTTTGGGCTTTATCCATATTTGTAGACACTACTCCATTCATATCTCCCATCAAAATAATGTTGTAATCCAAATAATCCAGGAGAGTTTCATGCAATTTCTTAAAGAATTCTGATTTTCCCTCATTTGGTGCATATACACCTATTATCAAAAATTTCTGTCCTTGGAACTGAATTTCAATTGCTATATATCTTCCTTGGTCATCTTTAAATATAAATTTTGGTGACAGGCTTTCCTTCGCATAAAGTACTACCCCTCTTTTTTTTACATTGTCCGATGAAATGAATTCTTGTCCCAATCTTTTATTTATCAAAATTTTTCGATGTAGCCTTGTCACATGAGTTTCTTGTAAGCAAATCAAGTCCAAATGTTCTTTTTTCAATGTATGAAATACTCTCCCCCTTTTTGCCAACGAATTTAGACCGTTAATATTCCAGCTTAAAACTTGTAGTGTCATTTTGTAGTTACTCTCCTTCTCCTCCAACAGCCCCAAGAAGATTGTCAATGTCTGTCGGTGGCGTTGATTTCACTTTTTTTTGCAGACTCTTATCCGGTATCGCAGTGTCTTTTCCCAGTCCTTTCTGTAGATCTTCTTCGTATGCACTCAAAAACTTGTTCTTTTCCTCCACTGATCTAATCTTGGTCTTTCTTCCTTTAAAACTAAAGGATAGACCTTGGGGGAATTCCCACCTGAAAAGGATTTTATTTTTTCTCAACAAGTCCACCAAATCTCCAAAATCCTTTCTTAAATCAAGAAGATGTTTTGGTATATCTTTAAAGATTTCCACTTTTGATTGTATGATTGTCAAGGGTTTTTCGTAATGCAGGCCCAAAATTTTGTCCCTTTCTTCTTTGGATCGGAGGGTGATCAAACAATCCCTTATTTTAATCTTTCTTCCTCCTTTCCCCAGTCGAAAGGCCCTCACAATCCTAAAGTCCTCTTGTTTCAATTCCAATTTCCAGAAATCCAGAAATTCTTGTGTCAAAAAGTCTATCAAGGTGCCTTTCTCCAACTCAGGAACAGCTCTAATTCTAAGATTCGTTTGTTTGTCTTTAAGATCAATCATAGACAACGTTAACTTATGTTCTGCAATCTCTTTCTGCAGGTCTGGTACCTTTTCAGTTTCCAATTGCCCCAATTTAAATTCTACAGCAGCAGTCTTTTCCTGTATAGACTTTGAGTCTTGCAGTAATCTCTGAATAGATTCCGTGTTACTGTTTACTTTTTTCTCCAAATTGTCTAATGTTTCTGTATTTAAGTCAATTTTCCTATTTGCAATGTCCACTTTCTGGTTCGTTTCTTCCACTTTCCTATTTGTCTCTCCCACCTTTGTACTTAATTGCTGTATCGATTCATTAATCTTAGCCAGAGCACTGGCTAAAATTTCCTCAGACATTCCACCAGACTTAGATTGTATTGCCAATGCAGGCAAACCAGCAGATGATTGCCTTCTGTGTACCCAGGGTTTCCCTGATCTCAAGACTGACTGGTCTTTTTGACCATCAGCCATAACAAAGTGAAGGTCAAATTCCTTTCCCACGTCTGGTGTTCCTGTTTACAAGTGGAAAATTCCTTTCCTGTAGTTACAGGGAGTCCCACTAGGTGGACACTGTTACCACCTAGCCAGTTACTGTCCTTTTAAAATAGCAGGAGAGAGAAACTAAGTAAAAAGACAAAAATAGAGGACACAATGTAGCTTTCCAATTCTTTCCAATTCTTTTCCCCAACGAAATTGGCCACAATGTATCTTCTTTGCAGCCAGCAAGCAGCTCTGACAACTTTGACAGCTGAGACGTCCCACTGACAGATTGCTCTTTAAATCCTTAAATCTTTAAGCAGTCCGGTAGAGTCAAGAGTCTTTCCCTTATCCCTCCAAAGGGTAGATTCCACCAAAGTTCTCAGGTCAGAAAGAAAACACTTATTTCAGTTCAATTTTCCCACGTTTAGCTCCAAATCTCTATGCTTTATTCCACATACAGTGCAGGGAAGCGGACTTCTTGTTTGCGCTTCCACCGCGGTAGCCAATTCAGACTTTTTTTGCAGCTTAAAACTTTTCCGCTTTTACCCAAATAGTCCAATTAATCCAATTAGTGCTCTTTTAATCCAATTCCTCTACTCACGGTTGAAATTTAAGTCCAAATGTCCCAGGAATAAGTCAGCGCTCTCCAGCAACGGCAACACGGCTTCGCTCAGTGAAAGCAGCGATCCGCTCGCAGCACCGCGCTTCTCCCCCGCTCCCTTCTGAAGCCTCAAAAAAAGGCTTCCTTTCAGGTTGGGGGGGCGCTCCAAGGTGCCCGCCGAGCCTCCACGTTCGCAGGCGTCCGCGCCTGCAATTTCTAAGGGTCCCCGCTTCGCCGGAGCGCACAGGACCCGATCTCCCGCTGAGCTACCCCCTCCGAAAATCAAAGGAGGTCAGCCATTGCTGCTGGCGCTAACCGGAAGTCAAATAAAAGTAATAAATCAAATCAAAATCAATACAGTGGTACCTCGGGTTAAGTACTTAATTCGTTCTGGAGGTCTGTTCTTAACCTGAAACTGTTCTTAATCTGAAGCACCACTTTAACTAATGGGGCCTCCTGCTGCCGCCGCAGCGCGATTTCTGTTCTCATCCTGAAGCAAAGTTCTTAACCCGAGATACTATTTCTGGGTTAGCGGAGTCTGTAACCTGAAGCGTATGTAACCTGAAGCGAATGTAACCCGAGGTGCCACTGTATAAGAAACTGAGAAAATAATCAACTAAACGCCTCTCCCAATCTGGCAACCACCACCAACTCCTCTCTCCTTCTCTCGCCTCACTACTAACCTACAATGGCCACCTGCAAGTCAGTTGGTGGCTTTTAAGGGAGAAGCAAGTGATGTCACAAAGGAGGTCAGGTCCTTGTTACCGTGGCAACCCCCTCACCTGGACCTGGCTCCTCCCAAGAGATGATGCTCCTCCTTCAGAACTCAGAGGCACCTGCTGTTCCGCCTGCAGATGGGCTGCCTCTTCCTTTCACATCCTTCTTCCTGCAGTCCCATTTCCAAAGGGAGGCCATCCCCACATCCTTCCTGGCAGGCTAGGGGTCTCCATAGTGCAGGATTGGACCGCCTGCTTGGCATGCAGGTCTTCTGTCCTGGGCGGCATCTCCGGGGGGAGGGGGCTGGGAATGCCCCCCCATATGAAACCCTGGAGAGCTCCTGCCAGTCAGTGCAGGCTAGCTGAAGAAGGAGATTGAGCAGCTGGAAGGTGAGCAGAGGAGGGCGACCAGGATGATGAAGGGTCCGGAAACCAAGCCTGATGAGGAACGGTCGAGGCAGTTGGAAACCAAGCCTGATGAGGAACGGTTGAGGCAGCTGGGTATGTTTAGCCTGGAGAAGAGGAAACTGAGAGGAGAGCCATCTTCCAATATCTGAGGGCTGCCAGAGGGAGCAAGCTTGTTTTCTGCTGCTCCAGAGGCGAGGGGAGGAGAGGAGAGGAGATTTGGACTAAACCTTAGGAAGAACTTTCTGAAGGTAAGACTCTCTGGGACGGTGGTGGACTGTCCTTATTTGGAGGCCTTTAAGCAGAGGTTGGATGCCAATCTGCGAGGGATGCAGCTGCAATTTGGGGAGGGCATAGTACTGGCCTACTTTACAGGGTTGTTGTAACCACACAGGGCTGCTGAGCATCCGAAACTCCCTGACAATTAACAACTGCAGCAAGGATTCCAATAGCAAGAAATTGGAAAAGCGATACCATCCCTTTAAAGATCGAATGGCAAGCTCAATTAATAGAGTATTTACAGCTAGCAAGGAGAACTGGGACAGTGAGAGAAAACTCAACACAAGATGTTAATAAGGAATGGATTATAATTAAGGAATATCTAAAAGGGTACTGTGATAATAAATGTTTCCTGGCAGATATCGAATGAGTCTTGTGATAGAAGGAAGCATTAGAAAAAGTTTAAACTGAGATAAGGAAAAATATTAATAAGAAACTGTGTAAAAATTCTTGAAGGCAAAATAGTACAGTGGGTTTAGTCGGAAGTTTCTTTTCTTTCACTGATTTTCACTCTATATGCAACTATGTTCTTTTCTTTTTTCTTATAGAATGTTTGTATTGTATGCTTGTTTCGTGTGTATTTTAAGGTATTTTCTTGTTTAATAAAGTTTATTTAATTTTTTTTCTTAAAAAAAAGAAAGTGCCTGACAATTGTTGAGCCTTCCATTTCATTATGGGGAACAGCCAAAGCTAATCCTGCAGCCAAAGGGGCCGGATTACCAAATAGGCAGAGTAGGCACTGGCCTATGGGCCCCACACTTTTTAGGGGTCCTGCAACAGTGGATGGAAATAGTGATTTGACCTTAAAAAAAAATGACAATCAAGCTTTCTTAGTTCAATGATATTCCAGTGTGCGCAGGAGGCCTGCCCCCTGCCCAAAGTTTGACTGCCAAGGGGTCTCCACAGGGTTTAATCCAGCACTGCCCTGTGAACGGACCAGTATACCCGAAGGAGCATCTCCACCCCCATCGTTCAGCCCAGACACTGGGGTCCATCTCTGAGGGCCTTCTGGCGGTTCCCTCCCTGCCAGAAGTGAGGTTACAGGGAACCAGGCGAAGGGCCTTCTCGGTGGTGGCGCCCGCCCTGTGGAACGCTCTCCCACCAGATGTCAAGGAAATAAGCAACTATCTGACTTTTAGAAGACATCTGAAGGCAGAGGTGTAGGGAGGGGGTGTGGTGGGTGCGGGCTGCCCCGGGTGTTTTGTGAGCCCAATTAGTATTTTAAAAAACAACCTATTTTTTGTCATTGTCACCCCCCTCAGTGATGACACCCGGGGCGGCCTGCACCCCCCACCCCCTTCCTCCACCACTGGCTCTTCTTTTATTCTGGGTAATCTCTTTAAGGGTGGGCGCATATCTGTACTGGTGCTTGTTTTTTGCAGTTGTACTCACACAGCACCTCAGCTACCTTCAGTCCACATCTACAGTAGGCTGAAAGCTAGCGAAATTAAGCAAAAAAAATCCATTCATAAGAAATTCTCATCGTGAAAAGCAGGTTTTACGGTAAGGGCTTATGCTCACAATGTTAAGTAAATACAGTCATACCTTGGGTTGAAGTAACTTCGGGATAAGTATTTTCGGGTTGCACGCTGCGGCATCCCAGAAGTAACAGAGCGCGTTACTTCCGGGTTTCGCCGCTTGCACATGTGCAGACGCTCAAAATAACGTCACGTGCATGCGCAGAAGCGGTGAATCGTGACCTGCGCACGTGCAGACACACAGATGCGGGTTGCGTTCGCTTCTGGATGCAAATGGGGCTCCAGAACGGATCCCGTTCGCATCCAGAGGTACCACTGTAAACCAGAAAATAACAATTGCAACTGAAAGCATTTTATTTTTCCTTCTTTTAATAATTTCAATGGGAGGGGGGGGGACAAGAAATTTCCCGCCCGGGTACCACCTGACTTTGCTACGCCACTGCGAAGGGCCTGGCTGTTCTTCCCCTGCAGGAGGGGCCTGAGCACCCCCCATGGCCTTTTCCCACAGAAGCCACAGGTGACGCAGCCCTGGATTTGCCCCGAGAAGCCTCTGAGGAAGGGAAACCAGAGCAGCATGCAGGGACAGGAAGCGAGCAGGGACCCAGCCCCAGGCAGGGACTTCCAGCTGCCTCTTTTGAGTTGAATGAGCTGGGCTGAGCACTGATAGATGCAGCCCTCCAAGGAACCTCGGACTGCCCCACGCCAGACAGCGGAGTGCCGGGGGGGGGGACCCCATTTCCCCAGTGGCCTGGAGGAAGGAGGCCTGGCCTGCGATTCTTTGGACGAAAAGAGTCATACCCAGAGCTGAGTTTCAAAACCAGATACCACAAAAAGCAATTTCGTAATAATGGCTAACGGAGGACATGGCTGACCACTGGCACTGGGTATGCGTGGGCCGTGAGGGCCTCGTTTATGGTGCATTCGTAGTCTGCACAGGTGTGGACCGAACCATTAGGCTTGGCGGGTGTGACGATCGGGGTTTCCCAGGGGGCATTGGGCACAGGCTCCAGCACTCTTTGCTCCACGAGGCGGTCCAATTCCTCGTTTATACGGGGTTTCAGGGCGAATGGGACCCGGCGGGCCTTGAGCCTGACAGGTCGTACTGTGGGGTTCAGCTGTAAGGCAATGGGGGGGGGCTGTATACTGTCCCAATTTCCCATCGTAAACCCTTGGAAATTCCTTGCATATGGTGTCCACGTCCATTTGTAGCTTGTGTAGTTCACCCCGGTGACGGCTAGCCCCAGTGGTCCAAACCATGCCAATCCCAGTAAGCTAATGTAGGGGCCCTTGACCACAAGCAAGTCCAGTTGCCGCGTCCGCCCTTGATATTGCACCCTGAAGGTCCCCACCCCCATTGTGGGGACCTTACATTTCTGGAAGTCCCGGAGGGTGAATGGGACCGGCCTGAGTTTGGGACCCCCACCAGGACACGGTTTCCTTAAGGTCCTTGCCGAGATTATGGATAGAGTTGAACCCGTGTCAAGCTCCATGCGGCATGGGGCCCCCTCTAGCTGTACCTCTACATAAATTTTCTCTACGTTGGGGTGGGGCAACTGGTATACCTGGAAGTCTGTAAGCTCCGTCGAGTTGCCTTGGTGCGTTGGGCCCCGGGACCTGGGGCTCTTGGATCGGTTATCTGATGCCGGGCATCGGGTGGGCCGAGCTCGACACACCCGGGCGATGTGTCCCGATTTTCTGCACTGCCTGCACTCTGCGTTGCGGAAACGGCAGGTCCTCCTCTTGTGACTCTCCCCGCAGCTTGCGCAGTTCCCTCCTTCTCGTCGAGTCAGTTGTGGTATGTGGGCTGCTTGAGTGCGCTGCTGTACTCGGTGCACCTCCTCCCTGTCAGATCCTGAGTCGTAAGTGAGGTCTTCGTGGTGGACCCTCGGTTGGGATGGCAGGCTCGGCCGTGCCTCTTGCGTCAACCTCTCGGCAGCTTCCGTTGCCAGGGCCTCCTCCAGAGCGACCTGGAACGTTAGGTCCTTCTTAGCGTAGAGGCGTCGTTGCAGCTTCTCATCCTTCAGGCCACCGACGAGGCGGTCACGAAGCATGTTCTCCAGCTCTGAGAAGTTGCAGAACCGGGCGGCTTGGCGGAGAGAGGTCACAAACCCAGTTATGGTTTCCCCAGAGGCTTGCCGCTTTGCGTAGAAGGCATTTCGACGAGCCACTACTGAGGGCTGCGGCGAAAAGTGCCCCTTCAGCTGTTCCATTATTGTTTTGTATGGAACAGTAGCGACGTCTTCAGGTGCAAGGAGAGCCCGGACGATTTTGAACATCCCCTCGCCACAGACGCTGAAGAATATCACCCTCTTCTTGGCATCTTCTTCATCGGTGACCCCTTTGGCTTCTAGGAGAAAGGTGAAACGGGAGGCGTACACTTCCCAGTCTCCAGATGCTGGGTTGAATGGCGATAAGCTGCTGTTGGTTGCCATTCTGAGTTCCTTGGGTCCCGGAGCTGAAGCCTGGATACACGGTGCGAGGCAGTGGTGCGGCAGGTGGCGGTGCTGCGGTGCTGTGTGTGGCAGTCAGCTCAGCGGGATCCCATCCTCGTCGCCAGTGAAATATACTCAGAGTCGCAAAGTGATTTCATGTTCTTTATTCAGCTCATAGTGGTGAGGAGGAATGGAAGTCCCCCCCAAGGTATCTGCTTTATATACATTATTTACACAATGGGCCCCACGTGATTGGCTAATTCCAGGATTCTCTTGTAGGCCAATTAGGTTGTGGATTCACTTCCACCTGGAGCTGGATTGGGTGGCTCCTGTGGACCAATCAGACTGCTGCATTCTGAATCCTATTGTTCTCGGACCAATCAGACTGCTGCCTCTTGGATCCTATTCAACTCAGTACATACACCCTCCCTAGGCCAATCTCAGTACAAGGGGCCACCTGCACCTCTCTATTTATACCCCCAGCCCTTTCCTCAGAAGAAGTTCAAGATGACTCACAGGCAAGAGCAGCTGCAAGGTGGGGGGGGGGGATCCCCCGCTCCCCCCAAAACCTCACACTTTGGTGCTTTCCTTCCTTTATTGCCCGCCCTGCACCCCAAACGTCCCAGGGCGGCTTGCAGAAGAGCATCCCAGAATGGTAGGATTGGAAGGGACCCCCGAGGGACATCTAGTCCAACCCCCGGCCAGGCAGAAACCGAAGCCCAAGCATCGGTTTAGGGAAGCTTTTAATATCTGATGATTCTAGATTCAGGTAGGTAGCCGTGTTGGTCTGACGCAGTCTTAATTAATTAATTAATTAATTAATTGAAATGTTCAGGAGCACCTTAGAGACCAATGAAGTTTGTTATGGGTATAAGCTTTTGCGTGCAAGCACACTTCTTCTGATACCTTCTGACACTTCTTCAGGTCTCTGAAGAAGTGTGCACGCACATACCCAGAACTAACTTAGTTGGTTTCTAATATTTGATAAATTATTGTATTATATTTTGTTGGAAGCCGCCCAGAATGGCTGGGGAATAAATAAATCAATTATGATGATGATGATGACTAAATCTCTGGCCGGTGGCCCTTGGGATGGCCTGGAAACACGCGCTGCATCAAGAAACGAGTTCCCAGCCCTGGAAAAACAAGGAGGGGCAGCATTTTTCAAAAGGAAAAATCAAATTAAATCAGGAAATTACACTACACCCCCTAAAAAACTTTTCCCACCCATCCTGGGCGCCTCTGAGGGTCTCAGGCCCAGTGCAGAGGCAGCAGGAGGAGGAGGAGGAGGGCGGCCCGCGAAGGCCTCCCACGCGGCCCCCACCCTCCCGCCCACGGAGCAGCGTGGCTCGGGCGCCCCCTGGAGGAGAAGAGAAGCCGCTGCAGCAGAGCCCGTCCATCGGCGGCGCCCGAGAACCTCACTGGCTGGAGGGATGCGGGAAAGGCGGGACCTGCGTTCCCATTGGCTCGCTCGCCGCGAGGCCCGTCCATCTGCGGCGCCCGAGAACGTCACTGGCTGGAGGGCTGGGGGAAAGGCGGGACCTGCGCTCCCATTGCCTCGCTCGCTGCGAGCCCCGTCCATCTGCGGCGCCCGAGAACCTCACTGGCTGGAGGGCTGGGGGAAAGGCGGGACCTGCGCTCCCATTGGCTCGCTCGCCGCGAGAGGCCCGCCCCTCCCGCCGTGCTCTGCGTGCTCGATTCTGAAGCGGCCCCGCCCCGTCCGCGCATGCGCCGTGAGGAGAGCGCCAGAGGCCGTGCGCTGCGCTCGCTTGGCCCGCTCGCCGTCGTCGCGGCCGCCGCGGAGGAACCGGTGAGTGGCGGAGGCGGCGACCCCGACTTCCCCCCCCCTCAGTGTCCCGTCCGCGGCCCACACCACCCGCCCTCGTCGCCAGGGAGGGGCCCCGTTGCCTCGGCAACCCCCGCAGGCCCGTCGCTTGTGCGCGTGCGCAGTCCGTCTCGGGAAGGAAGCGGGGGGGGGGAGCCGAAGGGGCGCGCGCCTCTCTCTCCGTCTGTCTCGTGCACGCGCATCCCGTGGGCCCCGCCCTCTTCTCGCGACGGGGGAGGGGGAGTGGGGCCGCTTCTGCGGCTGCGCGGTGTTGGCGGGGCCGGGACTTTTATTCTGGTGGGGGGGCGAGAGGAGGTGGGCGGCGCCAGGAAGGTCACGTGCAAGGCACCCCGAGGTCATCCAGCCGGACCCCCGGGCGATGCGGGACTCGGCAGCCCGAAAACGGGAAGGGAGCAAGGCGATCAAGGACTGCAAAGTCTTTTAAATATCCGTATCAGAGCTGTCAACGTTTCCCTTTTTGTAAGGGAAATTCCCTTCTTCCTAATAGGCTTCCTCGCAAGAAAAGGGAAAAGTTGACAGCTGTGATCGCTGCGAACAAGTGAACAGATTAGCAGGACTTGGATAAATTCAGCAGCATAAGAGGAAGGAGGCGATGGATAGTAGAGCCTGGGAACTTGGAATACCCGTAAGAGAGCAGAGAAGGAGGGGAATGGAAGCCCTTAGCAGGCAGGGCCACACTCGGCCCTGCAAATGCATTGGGACTACAATTCCCATCATCCCTGACCACTGGTCCTGTTAGCTAGGGATGATGGGAGTTATAGTCCCAAAACAGCTGGAGGGCCAAGTTTGGCCGTGCCTGCAAGGTGTTCTTGTGTTGAGACCTTCCATCGTTGTGGTTTCGTTTTCATTTTTCTTCTTTCCTGATTCTTTTACTGTATGTAAAAATGCAATGAAAAGTACTATAAAAGAAAAGGAGTTGGGGCTAAAGAATAATAGAATCATTGAGTTGGGAGGGACCCCAAGGGTCCTCTAGTCCATCCCCCTGCAGTGCAGGAATCTCAGCTCATGCATCCCTGACAGATGACCATCCAACCTCTGCTTAAAACCCTCCAAGGAAGGAGAGTCCACCACTTCCCCAGGGAGTCCATTCCACTGTCCAGCAGCTCTTACAGTCAGAATTTCCCCCCATATGTCTACAATTGGAATGTCCTTCCCTGCAACTTGCCTGGTGTGTTCTCCCAGTGGCCAGCCAGATCCCTGGCAGATCCAGACAGCCACCCCACCTCTCTGCTTAAGAGCCTCCAGCGAAGGAGAGTCCATCGCCTTTCGAGGGAGCCCCTTCCACCATAGAAGGCACTTATCCTCAGGAAGTTCTTCCTGATCTTTAGTTGGCATCTCCTTCCTTGCAGTTGGAGTCTGTTGCATCAGGTCCTCCCCTCTGGAGAAGCAGAAAGCAAGCTTGTTGCTTCCTCCATGAGACAACCCATCAGAGATTTCTCCTCTCAGTCTCTCCTCCAGGCTAAACATACCCAATTCCCTCAACTGTTCCTCACAAGGTTTGGTTTGCAGACCCTTGAGCGTCTTATCTTGTCTCTAGTCCTCTTAGACTGGGGTGCCCAGAACTGGACACAGGACTCCAGGTGTGACCAAGGCACAATAGAATAGTGCTAGATTCAGGTAGGTAGCCTTGTTGGTCTGACGCAGTCGAAATAAAAACTATTGTTTTTCCTGCCAGATGCAGAAATACAGGATCTCAAAGCAGCTGTCTTATTACAAAAGAATTTCAGAAATAGACTTGAAAGAGAAGTTGCTGAATTACAACATATTACTAAACTGAAAACTATGGAGAGACCTGGTCTGAATAGAGATACGTACTGGATTATTGTCACATTACACATGCGAAAGCTATTTTTTGTCATTGTTTACTATCCCCTGTAGGACTAATTGCAGTTGTTAACAGTCACAGGTTTACCATACGCATTGAGCCAGTCACTCATCTCCTACTACCCTACTGAGAAAAACCCCACCATCCCACTATATATAAGGATCTGGTGACTTCTGTTTCAGTGTATCTGAAGACCTGACACGAAAGCTTATACCCAGAACAAACTTAGTTGGTCTCTAAGGTGCTACTGGACAATTTATTATTATTATTAGAATAGTGCTGTTACTTCCTTTGATTGTGGTGCGAGGCCTCTGAGGTTGTAGTTCTTTAGCTGTGATTCCTGCATTGCAGTGGGTTTGACTACATGACGCTTGAGGTCCCTCCTAACTCTACAGTGTTAGGATTCCGTCATCTAACATAGCACATTGCAAATGTTGTGTCTGGCAGAAAAAACAGTAGTGGTCTGTCAAGAAGACCCCCAGCAGTTTACAAGGGATCCATAGGAAAAATATTTAGGATCCCCTTTTCTACCCCAATGAAACACTTTCCATTATTTGTGATGGAAAGGTCTCTGGTCCCCTGACATGATGCTCCATGTAGCTCTGGAGAATCTTGATGCTTTTTAAAATCCTTCCATCAGGAAGTTTTGCTTGTGAATTTGTTAAGATAGCTGAGGAGGCTTCTTCCTTCTGCCTGTTTCCTTTGCTGCTGAGGTATAAAAAGGGGCAAATTGCTTCAGGCCTAGCTTGAAAAGTTACATGGTTTTACAGAAATGAAATATTAATCCCACTTTGCAATTAGATGGACTGGTTGGATTTTTTTAAAAAAATCCTTAAATAACAAATCCGTGCTGTAGCAATTTTGGAATTAAAAGCCATAGAAAAAAACTAGAGATGTTGGTGTTAGACGTTTTCAAAAGAGAAGGACCAGGACACAAGGTTGACAAATAGTTCTGCTAATTTCTCAAGCTCTGTGTGTGCGTTTTGCTGGTTGCTGGGCTCCCATGGCAAAGTTCTGCTTTGGATAAGGAATTCCCAGGTTGCGCTTCAGAAGTGTGTTACTTTCTTAGTTCACAATTCTGGACCCAACTGGATGTGACGATGGAGAAGTTTGACTATATCTTGTCTTTCAGCATACGCAAATAGCATCCCGTGAGCCAAGTCAGAACTGCTGGGAGCTTCGCATTCCTTGGCACTCCATTTTCCGTATCTCTGTCATCATGCCTTGTTGCAGTCTCAGTTGTAGCCTGTATGCAGACATTTTGCAAACTCGAAGAAGAGATTTGGCAAAAATGGGCGGCACCGAGAATGGTGTGTCCCAGAGGGTGCATATAGTCAGTTGTTGGCAGGAGGCAGCAGAGAAGGCTAGCTATGAATCGTGAGACTTGGCTAAATGGTTAAACGTTGCAAGTGGAAGTGCTGAGCTGCATCATGGTGGACGGAAGGAAGGGTGTGTCACAAATCGTAGCTGGACCTCACTATTGTGCAGGGACACCAAATCACATTTCTGTGGGAAGAAGGTCAAGCTGAGCATCCCTGGAACGTAGGCAATAGATTGTAAATATTAAGGGCCAGCAGAAAAATGGGGTGTTGGGCTGCCCTCATGGGGCTTTATTAGGAATAGCATCTTATTTTGTCCTAGTCCTCACTTCACCCACTGAGCTGGGAGCTGTAATTTGTTGTGGAAAGTGTTGTGTCTACCGAATTCAGGAGCTGCTTTGGGCTAATACTGTTGAGTTTCTCGTTTGCTTACCTAAAGAACTACTCTATTGAAATGTGTATTTGGATTTCATCATTTTAAACATTAACTAGGAACATATTTAAACATTCTGAAAGAGCCAATATTTTCAGTGCACCTACTCATTCTCCCCACATTTCCAGTTTTTCTGCACTGGGGGAGGGAAGCCCTTTTCCCCTCTGGCCTTTCCCATCTCTTGGACCTGCTGGGGCCCCCACCTCTGGAAGGCTAAAGCCAGACTCTGATCCCCTCACAGTCTGAAATCACGGCTGGCCTCACTGTAGACAAGTAAGTAGCATGGCTTTTGACACAGAACATTTTGATGCGCCTGCAGTCCTTCAGGAGCAGAAGAAACACTCTTCTTATAAGCTGCCTGCCTTTGATTTAAGATGGGAGGCAGCCTATCACCTTGCGTGGGTACCTAAGACCGAATGTGAAAGAGGGCAGAGGTGGGGGGGGGGGGGCTTTGTCTCTCCGGCATGCTACTCAATAAAAGACGCTGTGGACCTTGACCTCCAAGAGTGTTTTTGGCTCTGCCTTTGTCACCCTTTCAGCTCTCCCTGGGTGTCTTGTCTTCAGTCCCCCCCCCCAATACACACCAGCAGTGCTTAAACTTTGTGCCAGTATGTTACACTGAGCTCCCCAGTGTTCAGCCTAAGCTGCTGCCCTATCGTGGACTTTGTTTTTCAAATCCTGCATGGACCCCCCTGCTCATTCCCCGTGGAAAAGGCAGCTTTCAGATCTTCAGTGCCAGTCCTCACAGGTAAGCTGAGGCATGTTGGGGGGGGGGGTCCTTTGAAGAGCCCTTGAAGAAGTCCCTGGACACCTTGTGCCACTTGAGTTGGGCGAGAGCCAGCCGAGAGTGTTGATGGAGCGGAAACCGCTGCCGTGCGATGACTGGCAAACGTGCGGTTTGACCTGGAGGCTGGATTGCTGCCAACATCGTCTCAACAGCTCCAGAGGTGGAAGGAAAGGAGGGGAGCAGTGAGCTGGGCCTGGCTGCGGAGCAAAGCAGGCTGCATGGAGGAGCAAGACGTCCGCCAGTGGAAAGGCTGCAGCCCTGTGCATCGGCGCCTTTGCAGTTCCAGATTTGTACAAGCTTCCAGGAAGGCGATAGGCTCTTCAGCCACACAGTAAAAATGGAAGAGTGAAAGAGAAGATGCCGTGGAGGGTTTCAAATAGTTTTTGCAAGCAAATTTCAGGGTTTCAATTTATGCTGTTCGACAAAACGAGCAGGAAAGAGGTGAGAAGATACAGTTGACTGAGGGTCAACGTACAAGTGGATGCTTGAGATGTTTCAGAGAGATCTCATGATGGGTCAGGAGGCAACCTGGTGGCAAGTTGAATGCGCAGTAGAGCAGTGCATTGAATAGAGCAGTGTGTGAAAGGGCCCACTGAGGACTAGCTCCATAGGGGTGGTTCTTAATCAGATATTGCCATCGTCTTGCCTCGGGGCCCGATCCGTCACTTTCTTTTCAGACTCGAGAGTGAACTGGGGCAGTAAACACATTAGGATGACATGGGACCCCAAAGCACAGGATCTCTTCCACCGATTATGTAAAGCAGAAAAGGCAAGAAGGCAAACTTGGAGGCACTCGCAGCCTGAGGGGCATGTAAGAAAAGGGGACTCTTTCCAAAACAAAGCAGGAGGCTTTTGGTCTGACCCGCAAATGCACGACACATTAAAGCATTACTAAATTTAAGGGCTAGACTTGGCTGTGTGGAAATAGCACCAGCCCTCTGCTATTTCTATCTAATGAGAGGTTTGAAAAGGCCATTATTCTGAAGGGACAGCCACTTCCATAGCAAAAGATCTACCTGTGTATGAGTGGGAGAAAGAGGCTCAGAAGGGGTGACTCCACGGCAAGAAGGACTGGATGCCCGGGCTTCCTTCCCCACTCCCCACAAAAAGGAAAGTTGCCATATCTTCAGGGTCACGTTTTCCTTTTGCTGCAGAAAAGCATTACAGGAGGGCTGGTTCTTCTTAGGCTTTGGGGAAATGGAGCTGGTCAGCTGTTGAAAGGGCTGCACCTCCAAATATTTTATTCTAAATATTTACTACGTTTCCTACGATGGTGCTATGCAAGTGATAGAAAAAATGGTAGGAATTGTTGGCTGCAAGATGTATCTGATTTCCCCCCAGTTCTTTTTTAGAAGTAAGTTTTTAAAAAAATCTCGGCATGCAGGATTATAACACTGATATTTCACTCTAGCTAATCTAAATAAAACTATAAAACTATCAAGTTCAGATGTGTTTTTTAATTGTACTTTTGAGTGGTTAAAAATACAGAATGCGTTGATAGTCACTCTTTTATACCCAGCTAATCGAAGAAATGGGCTAAAGCATTTCTCTCCCAGTTTTCCAGCTGTGGTGTGTTGTTGGTTTGTTTTTTTTTGGGGGGGGGGTAAACAAACTGCACCTTCTCCAGGGCTGTTGTCTTTCTCCCACCCATCTACTTTGGGGGGTGGGGGTGGAAGAAGGTGGCTTTTGACCCTGTGGACCCGCAGCCTCTCCTGCCCATCTCCTTTCCGCGCGCTCTGACTTCTGAGATGCTCCAGCCCCAGGTGACAGGGAGGCTTGTGCGGTCGGACCTCCCTCTCTCGGATTGGGCCTCTCCTGAGATGGTGCTTGCTGTGACTTCTGGGTGCGTCATCTAAAAGAAAAAGAATGAAAAGGATTTGCTCTTTTCAGAACTATTGCTTCATGCATGTGTAACTTGATTCAGGTCTGGTTGTTTTCAAACTTCTGGTTGACAGCCCTGGGTATTATCACGTTGCAGCCCAGTAGTCTGATCTGGAGATGTGTGTGTTCTCCCCCCCCCCCGCCCTCCTTTCCAGCACCTTCATTGGCCTTGTGGCGTAGCTCCAGCACCCTCCTGTCCCTTCGGATCCCGTTCCTCCTCAGCAGTTGCGTGCTGAGCGAACGTGGCTTTGGGAGCCCAGCTTGCTTCACAGCAACCGGGGTGGGGGCTGGTTGGCCGCCTGCCGGGTTTGCCTGGGCTTTGGCCTCTGTTTCCAGCCTGTGCCTTTGGGTCAGTTGGAGCAAAAAGCTGGCTCCTTCCTTCCTGGAGCTTGCAATCGGAGGATGCCGTCAGCCGACAACTTCACTGTACTGTATTCCTGATGTAATAAAGGTTGTTTCAGTGACAGCACCTCGTGGCGTGGTCTTCCTTGCACCCTCTGGCCGCCTTTGAACGTTGATGCTTTCTTTTCAATATGCTGACGATCTTTTCTTTGTTCCATAGCATTGAACAGACGGGTTGATTATTCTTTTCAGATATTAATAAAGCAGCGGGAAGAAGAAATATGAATAAGGCTCCCTCAAGGTCCAGCCCAGCACGAAGGTAAAGTACCGAGAAGCATCAAGTTCCCCTAGGAGTTTGGGCTCAGGGCAGAAATGCACCTTCCTCCGCGGACGGTGGAGCTTCTCCTCGGAAGGGAATCCCACGAGGATTCTGCGATTCTTCCTGGTTGCAGCCTTCCAGGCGGCAAGATCGTTTTGCCGCCAGGCTCCTCCCAAGCTCGGGGCAGGTTGCGGGCAAGGAGAGCTGCAGCCTGTGTGACCCCGGGGCGTCCCTGGCGAGCGCCTCGGAGTCGAGAGCGTCCCTCGGGCTGTACCACGAAGGAGAGGGCAGCAAGATTCCTTGCGCTCAGGGCAGAGGCTGAATGCCGGGGAGTGCTTCCTCCCCCATCCCCGTGCTGGCATGCTTTTCCGTTGCAGGGGCATTGCCCCCGAAGAGAGGGGCACAGATAACATCATCTTGGCAAGAGGATTCTCCTGTCCTCTCTTGGCGCGGCGTCACTGTGTGCCCATCGTGCACGGGCACTTCTCTTGGCATCAGTACAGAGCTGTGCACAAGCCCCAGACCTGGCTGCTGCTTCTGCTAGCTCAGGAGCCGGGACATCGCCGGGGTGCCAGTGGCCAAGGCGCAAGCAGAAGCCAGAGCATCACCCTTGATGTTAGCGGCTAGCGCGCTAGCGTGCACCAGGGCACTGCTTTGCTCTGAGCGCTGTGGGCAGAGCGCACGCAAGGGGCAGGCATGGCATTGCTGTGGGTGTCGGAGGGGGGGAGGAAGGGATGAGCGGAGAAGGGGGCACGTGGCCACAACCTGCCTGAGCTCTGGCACTCCCAGGGGTCTGCCTGTACCTCTGGAGCCTAGCGAGGGCGTTCGCAGACCTACATGAGAGGAGGGTGCTGGCTTTCTCCCCAGGGAGGTGCCCTTTCTGGCTCTGTGGCATTTCTTGGGTTCCCCTGTCAAGAGCGCAGTTCAGCTGAGCTTGCTGAAATCCATTTCAAATGCCACTCGTATGAAGCCTGAAGAAAACATGAGAAGCTCTGCCGCCGTCCCTGAGCCTGGGGAGAACGAAGCTTGGGAACTGAAATAAAGAACCGTTTCGCAGTGCTTGAGTTCTTGGTAACGTCCAGGGTTGGCCCTGCGTCCGAAGGGTGCTGGTTTATTGCGTACACATCACTGACGGCTCCGCTTGGCTCCAGACGAGGAGTCCTCCGACTGTCCCACTTCCTTAACTTCTCCAGGCATTCTGCCTGTCCACATTCTCCTACTGTCCACAAGGTTTGTTCCATAAGATGCGCTGCTCTGCGGTCCGGGACCACCACCTTTTCCGAAATGTGAGAGCTCCCCTTCTCCTGCTGTACCTGCACAGGCCGTCACTCACTTCTTTTGTTTCCTGATCTTGTTATACCTCTGGTTAGAAACAAATCCCGAGGGAGCTTTCTCCCCCATTGAGCGCTGAGCCCAGCCCAGGGGCGGATGTGGTGGTGGAGCCCATTGCCATTGCAGGCTCACTTCAGACCAACTCAAAGACGTCTGGGGGGGGGGAGCCCATCTAGAAGATTAAGCTGAGGGGGTGCTCAATGCTGATAGGCTTGTGCAGGAATTGACCAAGGCCCCTTTGTCCCTGGGGTGATAGAACAATCTGGGCTGCACCACTGCAAACCGCCAGGGGGGACTTGGGTGGCTGAAGCCTCCTTCGTAGGAATTCTTCCCTGCACACAGAAAGCTAGGTGTTGGAAAGGCTCCGGCGCAGGCATCTCCGTGACAAGGTGGTTTTGTATGTGAGGAGAGGATCTTCTTGTGGGAAGGTCACGCGTCTCCCCGCCAGTCTTGGAAGCAGGAGAGCCCAGCGGCAGGTTGGCACTGGGGTGAGAACTAGGCCAGGATCCCTTTGCCTTCTGAAGCCAGGCTGCGGATAGTAGTAGTAGTAGTAGTAGCAGTAGTAGTTTAGTAGTAGTAGTAATAAAAAATTTATTACTTATAACCCACCCATCTGGCTGGGCCTCCCCAGCCACTTTGGGCAGCTTCCAACAGAATATTAAAAACACAGTAAAACATCAATCATTAAAAGCTTCCCTAAACAGGGCTGTCTGTCCGCTGTTCCTCTCTCAAGTGCTCCCAGACTCTTGTTCCAGGAGGGGCCTTGCCCTGGCAGCTGGGGACGACCCCGCTGATGGCGCCCGCTGTCTAAAGAACTTTCCCCGGTGCTTCTTGCAGAGAGGCTTTGCCCTACGGAGAGAGAGATGGACAACGCGACCGCTCTCCAAACCGCCACAGCCTTCCGAGAGACGCTCAAGAGAGCCGGAATGGCAGAGATTCCCGGGGTGCGGGGGTGAGAGATGTGCGCAGCAGCGGCAGAGAGCCGAGAGACTTCCGGGACCCCAGAGACCTAAGGGACCCTCAGGACACCCGAGAGCCGCTCTACGAACGCTACAGGGAGCCTCCCTACAGGTATGCAGGACCTGGGAGCCTCCTGGAATGGCACAAGGGGGGTGCAAGGGGTGGGGGGTGCTGTTGGGAATGGCTCTTGGCTGCTGCAGTCGGAACATGTCTCCCCGTGTCTGCCTTGCAGGCGAGAGGAGGGCTATGACCGCTATGCGCGCCCGGACGACTATTACCGGAGGAAGGATGACCAGTACTACGACCGCTACAGAGACCAGTTGGACAGACCCACCTTGAGCACTGAAGGTGGCTATCGGATCCGTCCGTCCGTCCGAGGCTGGTGGGAGCGGGGTGGGCGGTCCTGCCAGGAAGGGGAGGGGGCCTGGTGAGATTCTCTGCCCTGACCCTGGTGACTCTTACCTCAGAGCGCATGAAGCGGGAGGAGCGGCGGCGGGAAGAGCTGTATCGCCAGTTCTTTGAGGACATCAAGCGGCGCATTGATTCGGAGCGGCCGGTGGACTGCTCAGTGATTGTGGTCAACAAGCAGACCAAGTAAGAGCTCTTCAGGCGGGGCCACGGCCCTCATTGTCCCCCCAGTTGCTGCTCCTGCGTTCTGGCTGTTGTGGGGCTGGTTGGTTGGCTCTTTCTAGGCACGTGTCCCGACCGCTTCATGGCATGTCGCCCTCGGAGCAGGTGCACACAGTCAAAGCAGAGCGAAACGCAAAAGCGCAGGCTCTACGAGTAGTAAATGAACCCACCAGATTCTGAAAGAGTAAAACCATCTCTACAAACGCCGAAAACTAGGGAGCCATTTCATCTTGGCTTTGCTGGCCAGATCCTGGTCGGATTCTAGCCTTTTGGGCCCCATGTGACGGGTGCATGGAGCCATTCAACTGTCAATCACCTGACATCACAATGACGTTGGGTGATAGAGTTTTTTGAAGTCCCAAAACTGGGACTGCAAGGCACCACTCTGAGCTTGCAAAGAGTACCTGAGGTTTCTGCTTTCCTGCGCATTGGCTGATGGGCAATTGAGCCGAAAGCTGCTTCTGCAGTTGTTGGCTGTGTGGGTGAGCGAATCCCCCCCCGCACTCACTTGCCCAGCTGATTCGTCCGACAGGTGGCAGAGCCAAGCCTGATTCCCTTGCTAATGCAGAAACAAGAGGACACTTCAAAGCTCCCAGCAGCCCCTTGGCCACCGTGTGCCTACCTGCCAGCACACCTGACGCCACCCGGGATGTCAAGTGTGGGGCAGGCAACTCTGCTTTGGGGGAAAGGATCTTGTGGTCCAAATTTGAACCCCTGGCTGGCCATGTTTGCCCCACAAGTGGAAGATTCCTTCCTCCTAACTTCTGTGTTCCACCTGGCGCATGAGGAGGAGCAGAGAGAGGCGCCGGCTCAGGTGCAGCGGCTTCTGTTTTGCGCAGGGAGTATGCAGAGTCCGTGGGGCGCAAGGTGCGCGATCTTGGCATGATGGTGGACCTGATCTTCCTCAACTCGGAGATGTCTTTGCAGCAAGCCCTGGACGACGTGAGCAGAGGGGGCTCCGCCTTTGCCATTGTCATCACGCAGCAGCACCAGATTCACCACTCCTGCACCGTCAACATCATGTTTGGCACCCCGCAAGGTAGGGGGGCCAGGGAGGGGCTGCAGCTGTGGGCAGGGCTTTCCCCAGAGACCCTTGTGCAGGGGGCTGAGAGCACAAGGGTGGCGAGCGAGGGGCTGCCGCTTCCCACAAAGGGGGCCTGTGCCCCAGAGCCCACAAGATGCTCAAGTCGAGGAGGAGGAGGGTGTCTGCTTTGGGTCTGCTGGCTTGTGAGAGCTGGAACCTGTGTGTGTTTTCAGAAGAATCCTGGAACCGTAGAGTTGGAAGGGACCCCAAGAGGCATCTAGTCCAGCCCTGCCATGCAGGACTCTCAGCTAAAGCATCCCTGATGGCTTTCCAACCTCTGCTTAAAAGCCTCCCAAGGAAGGAGAGCCCATCATTAAGAGGAAAGCCCCCCCCCCCAAAGCAGGGTGTCTTTTTACTGTCTCTTTCTCGCACAAATGTGTGCACCCACAGCCCCAGTTAATCAGCAAAATTCAAACTGAATTGAAACTTCAGAATTCCCTTTGCAAGAGGCAGGCAGACGCCAGAGCCCTCTAGACTGGCAGGGGAGGCTTTTGGCTTCAGGGAGAGCAGCTCTCGGGAGACCCGGCCGGGAGGAGGGCTTTTCCTGCCGCTGTTTCCCTGGCGCCACGGGGGTTGCTCACGCATGACCTTTCCCGCCGCAGAGCACAGGAACATGCCGCAGGCGGACGCCATGGTGCTGGTGGCGAGGAACTACGAGCGCTACAAGACGGAGATCCGGGAGAAGGAGCGCGAGGTGATTGCCAGGCAGGCTGCCAAGATGGCCGACGAAACCATTCTGCAGGAGCGGGAGCGCCCCCAGCAGGGGGAGGAGGGGCTCCGTGGGGGCCACCCCCCGGGCATCCAGACGCTCCTGAACTTGCTGTGTGACAACCGCTACCTGACCTCCGAGGAGACGGACAAGATCATCAACTACCTGAGGGAACGCAAGGAGCGACAGCTGAGAGCCACCACAGACTCCCATCCGGGTAAGTTCTCAGCCAGGGAGACGCCTGCCCTCCCCACCTGCTTGAACCAGGCCTACTGCATTTTGGCCCCCCAGAAGCACTACGTGGGGCTACCTTTGAAGGTGACTCGGAAACTGCAATTAATCCAGAATGCGGCAGCGAGACTGGTGTCTGGGAGCGGCCCCAAGACCATATAACACCAGTCCTAAAATATCTACATTGGCTCCCAGTACGTTTCCGAGCACAATTCAAAGTGTTGGTGCTGACATTTAAAGCCCTAAATGGCCTCGGTCCTGTATACCTGAAGGAGCGTCTCCACCCCCATCATTCAGCCCGGACACTGAGATCCAGCGCCGAGGGCCTTCTGGCAGTTCCCTCATTGCGAGAAGTGAGGTTACAGGGAACCAGACAGAGGGCCTTCTCAGTAGTGGCGCCCGCCCTCTGGAACGCCCTCCCAGCCGATGTCAAGGCAATAAACAACTATTTTACTTTTAAAAGACACCTGAAGGCGGCCCTGTTTAGGGAAGTTTTTAATGTCTGACGCTGCATTGTTTTTTGATATTTGGTTGGGAGCCGCCCAGAGTGGCTGGGGAGATCCAGTCAGATGGATGGCGTATGAATAATAAATTATTATTATTATTATTATTATTATTATTATTATTATTATGGCACTAAGCCTGTAATGGGGGGCAGCTGCGGCTCCAGAGACTTAAACTGGCCTTTCCTTCCCCGCAGCTTCGCACACCCGGCAGCCCCTCGGAGCCTCTTCCGGGTCTTCTCTGGGCACCTCGGCCAGCCTGAGCAGCCCCCAGAGCTCGCAGGCCCTCTCCTCGGCCCCCTCGGCCCCCGTGGCCTCGACCCCCCAGCAGGAGCTGCAGGCCAAGATCCTCAGCCTCTTCAACAGCGGGGCAGCCATGGCCACGGCCAACAGCAGCTCGGCCGCAGGAACCTCCCAGAACACCGGCTTCTCCACGGGGCCTAGCACACAGAACCGGCCCGGCGCCACCGGCAGCGGATTGGGCCAGTCTCAGCAGCGGGCCCCGGCCCAGGGCCCTCAGTTTTCTGGCCACGGGGGTCCTGCCAGGGGGGCAGGCCCTCGGGCCGCAGCTCCCCAGGCCTCGCAGCCGCTGTACCAGAACCGCCCGCCAGCCCCCAGCAACGCTTCCGCCTCCAGGCCGGCGCCGTCTTCCGGGATCAACTTTGACAACCCCAGCGTGCAGAAGGCCCTGGACACGCTGATCCAGAGCGGGCCGGCCCTCACGCACCTGGTGAACCAGACTGTGGGGCAGGCGCGGGCCGCCCCCTCCTCCCAGCAGCAGCTGAGCTCCTACCATCGGCACTACTGAGGCCAAGGGCAGCTCTCTCCCCCTCCTCTCCCCAAGGCTCCCCTTTGTGCATGCCCCTTCCCGTGCCCACCCTCAGGAGGCCCCCCTCCCTCACTGGGGCTCTGCCGCCCCCTCTCTGGCCCAAGGGGGCTGCCGCAGGCGGGGGCAGCCTGCTCCTCCTCTCACGCAGAGCCGGAAGGGCTGAGGCGAGTGGAGTGTCTTCCTTCTTTCCTCTAGAGCCCCCTCCGTTGAGGGAAGCTGCCTGTGGACTTCATGACCCCCCCCCCGTTGCTTCTTTTCAGCAACAGCCACAGAAATGCAGCCCCAGGCTCTGCTGTGCAGCTCAGGCCCCTCCCTGCAAGAAAAGGGCCAAGGGATGTTTTCTCTATTGGGTGGTTCTGTTGCCCCCTTGATTTCATGTTGTACAAACTTGAATTTGCGTTGGAAACGGGGGTGTCTGTTCCTTTGCAGCTGGAGAGGCCTACTCACAGGGGTTACTCCTCACCCCCCCCCCTTTCTGAAGCTGTAGATGTTCTGTTCTTGAATGGTTTTGTCATGTAGATTCCTCTGTATTGTTAACTGGAGGATGCCACTTTTTAATTAAAAAACGGTATATATACACACACATCTGCATTAAAAGTAAATGGTTGTGGGTCTTTGCCCTGAGTGTGTCGTGCCTGCCTTGGGCACCCATCCTCCTCATGCCCCCGATGGAGCACCTGTGCTTTTTGCAAGAAGAGCACTTCTTTTTCCAAAACACTGCAGAGGAGGGTGTGTAGCTCAGGGGGTGTTTGCTCCTAGGTCAAGGCTCCCCCCCCCCCCGCAACCCCTCTGGGGAAGAATGACAAAAGAGCCACCTGCAAGAGCCGGACCTCAGGCTCCCCACGTCCACCTCCAAGACTGAACTCCTCATTGCTCTGGGGTGGGATACCTGCCTTGCAAGCTAAAGGCCCCAGATTGGGTCCCTGCCAGCAGCATCTCCCCAGGAGATCCGTGTAGAACCAAGAGCACCCTCACTGGGCCAAAGGCCAGATTCCGTGTCAAGTGCTTCCTAGGTTCCTAACACACACACACAAATATTTAACAAGTGTGTCTAAAATTTTCATGAATGCTCTTGGGCGTATTAATGTTCCTCAATCTTGCTGCCTTTCTCCCAGCGCATGCAAGGCAGATCAGGGTAATTAGTTAATTACCGAGGAGCCCCGTTTTTCAAAAGCCAAGCCATGGACCCACTGCTTTTGAAAATGTCAATGACTCTATGGTAGAGTTCCCTGTGCAAAGCAATTTTTTGAAGAAAATGTGGGGTGGCCCTGAATAAGCAAAGGATTTGGGGTATACTAAAAAACAGACCATATAATTTGTGATATTGCCACAAATTGCCTATCCCCAAGCAGTAGGAACAACTTGTCTCCGTTGCTCCACTACAACTGAAATTTTTTTAAAAAGTAATTGTGTCCTTGACTTGCAAGTGTTCTCTACGCCAAAGGTGTTTATGGAAGACAATCTTACTCGGCTGCAAGTGATCGAAGAAGAAGAAGATATATGAGAGTATTCAAACATGCTCTTCCATACTTGTAATCTGAGGTGGTTCATTTTAGCAAAACTTAGCAGCGTATGGTTTTGTTAACTGAGGGATCTTGTACCTTTAAGACATAGGCCAGGGCTTGATACAGTATTGGGGAAGACCGAGTAGAAAACAGCTGGAATTTTGTAATGTTGATGGTTTTGTAATGTTCGCTGTGTCGCCAACCAGGTGCCCCCACAAGAAAGCAGCAAGCAGGATTCCAGCGCCAGAGCGCCCTCCTCTTCTTCCAGCAGCTGATACTCTGGAGTGCTGCTGCCTCTGATCATAGGCAGAGCATGGCCATGATGGGTAGAAGTCTCCCCCCCCCCCCAGCCCTCTCCGTGGATCATCTCAGGACACCGTCTGGTCCCCTGCCTTGCTGCTACAGGGGCAGCTTCCTATATGTGGGCAGGTGCTTGTGTTTTGGAAGGCTGCCCCCTGCTTAGATATGTTTAAGAAGTATAAAAAACAAATCTCTTTCACAGTGTCTCTCCCCCCCCCCCCGCCCAAAATGGGCTCTTCCCCAACGGAGGCTTGTCTTGCAGGGGAAAAAGGCACCTTCAGGTTAGCTCTGCAACCTTGAGATCAAGTCCTTCGGGAAGAACATGCACCAAGAGCCTCCCAGCCCAGGATTTTCATTCTCCTTTTCATTTATACGGCTTGCTAAAACAGTTTTCTAAACGCTGGGCAGTAATTGTAAAAGCTCCTTTTTGTGTTTGTTGTAACCCCTGGCATCTCCAAGAGGGCCTGGCTGTCGGTCTTTCAGTGCTGGGGTGTGTGAGTCCCCCCCCCCCAGCAGTCTTTAACGTCAGCAGTAACATCTAGACCATGGGAGCGCTTCAGCCCTGTTCTTGAGTTTGTTTAAAATCTAAAACAGCTTATCTTGTATTCCTTTCTTTGAATTTGTGCCATTTAGGTTTTCAAACCTTTTTTGTAAATTCAGTTTTAGAAACTGTACCTTTGAGTCCTCAATCCTTTATTACTGCGCTCCTGCTCTCTAGGCTTGTTGCAGCGCCTGAACCCCACTCAAGACTGTGACATTCTCTGGGGGCAACGGCAGCCCAGTTCCCCTCCGGTGGAAGGGAACTTCAGTGTTAGCCCCAGCCAGGAGAGCCAGTCCCTCCCTCTGCATGGCAATGCAGAACGGCAAAGACCTCTTCTGCCCTATCCTGCCTCCAGGTCTTCAGCAGCTGTAGGTCAGTCACAGGGTGCCAGAACCCCAAGAGCTGTTTGCAAAGAGCCTTGTCTCCCCTCCCCAAGCCTTGTGAGCTGGGCCAGTGCAAGCTGTTGGGAAGGCCATTCCGGTTTCCTTCCAGCCTGCTCAGCACCGGTCAACCGCTTGTAAAAATAAGAACCTAAACCGCTTGTAAAAATAAGAACCTAAGGTGAGCCTGGCTCCTGGATCAGGCCAGTTGCCCACCTAGTCCAGCGTTCTCTCTGTGGCATGTGGAATACCCCCCCAGAAGCGTCCCACCACAATACTTTCTCCCCTTCTGCATGTGCATAGCTCTCATGACTGGAAACCACAGGGGGCCCCCTCCTCCAGGAACTTACACTCTTCTAAAGTCACCTAGGTAGGTGACCATCAGTGCCTCCAGCAGGGAGTTCCACAGGTTAACTATGTGTCGCTTGAAGGCGGACTCTGCACACACCCAACATTCTCCTCCAGGACATAAGCAGGCCGCCCGCAGCCAATGAAGGGTGTAATAAAATCCTTTTTATTGCATTTTGTGCAGACAGGAATCTAAAAAATAAAATACAGTAGAAGCGTCAACACAAGCAGTCAACAGAGGAGGAGCCACGACCCCATGGATATCTATCGGCATAGAGAACAGCGCGGGGGGGGGGGTAGCCAGGCAGCCCACAGAAACACTCGCACAAAAGTAGAGGCAAGCCTAACGCGCGTTCCTTTGGATCGGCAACCTGGTTTATTTACAGGGAGGAAACTGATCGGCGTTGCTTTGCAGACACAAATCCCTAGAACGCAAAAGCCTACGATGGAGGAGCTCACGAAAGCTATCGAAATATTGCACTTGAATCAAGAGTCACTTGGATGGACGTAAAACAGGTTAGCTACGGTGATCGGATTATAAAGGTTACTGGATGAGCCGACTGGTGGGAACATTCATTAACAAAGATATTGCACATGGAGCTGGGTGGGGGAGTGTGTTTTAACCAACACGAATAGGGCCTCTGGGTCCTTCCCTTCTTCTCAGAAGCAGCATCTCTGAAGGACCAGGACTCTCCAAGGAGCGAGCCTTGGCCGGAGACCCCTTCTCAGTGCGCACGTTGGGGATGATTCAAAATTACTTTCTCCTTTTTTGCTGTTTCTGAAGCTGGCCCCGTTTCCGCTGCAACCCCCTCCTCCAGTGCATGTCCTGCCCCCCCCCCGATCACAAGAGGACCCTGCGTTCTCCCCGGGCGGACGGGGCTGAAGGGGCTCCAGGGGAGAGCGGCGCACGGGACACACACACACACGGGGGCCAAACGTGCGGGGTCAGAACAGGGGGTGTAAACTCGCATGCAGTGCCACCTGCTAAGCATGGCCCTCTCCTGAGGGATGGGGAGATATTGGGGGGGGGGGAATTGGGCAGCTGGGAGGGGAAGGAGCCAGCCCTGCGGCGGCAGGAGAAGACACCATCCAGGCTTTCTGGAGGTGGAGGGGGGGTCAGTCACGCCCTCTGAACACCCCGCATGGAAAGTGCAGGCGGGGGGGGGGGGGCAGATGCAACCCCACCAGGTGGGTGGTGAAGGGGCAGCGAGGGGCAGTCTAGCTGCTAGGGGTGCGGGCGATGGGAAGCTGCGAGCCCTGCATTGCAGGGGGTGGTCTGGAGAACCTTTGGGGGTCCCTGCCTTGCAGGGGTGTGGACTGGAGGGCCCACTGGATCTTCTCCAACACGGGGGCTGGGGTGGGGGGGTGGGCTCTCCTTCCTTGGAGGTTTTCCAGCAGTGGCCGGGGGATTGTCCAGCGGTGATTCTTGAACTCTGTTTCCTGCATGGTGGGGGGTTGCGCTAGATGACCTTGGGGTGTCCCTCCCAGCTCCCCGATTCTATGCTGCTCCAGCCATGGCCCGGCCCTAGGAGAGGAGGTGGGGAGGCACTGGGGCCAGGCTGCCTGGTGGGGCGCAGGGCGAGGGGGACGTGGAGAGTTTGAAGCTTAGCAGGCCGCACTCGGAAGTGGAAGCTCAGATCTGCTGTGAAATAGGTTCAGGTGGTTCTGGCCCTTTTCCCTGATAAGAACCCTAAGAAGCTAAGAAGAGACAAGTGCACAAAGGAGGAAACAGCCGCCGGCGCCGCCCGGTCTCAGCGGAACTCCCTGCCACTGCACGGCGCCCGTGGAGAAGTGCGAGGCGCCCGTTCTCCAAGCCGGTCCAGGCCTGGCTCCTGGCCCCGCCTGGGGGGCGTCTCGGCCAGCCACCCACCCACCCCACCCGCTGGATCTCTCTCACACTCTCTTTATGTATAGACTTTCATCTCGTTTCTGTTCCCCCCCCCCACATAAATACGACCCCTTTAAAAATACATGTCCTGTGCTATTTACAATATATACAGCCCCACATCAGGCAGAGCGACGTCCCTCTGGCTACGGAGGACTATTCACATTGGTTAAAAGCCCCACAGTGGACACTGGGGGGGGGGAGGGGGAGAGGGAGGGGCTGCGTCACACATTTCGGGGGGAGGCAAGGGAGGGAGGCTTCATTGTTGCGATTCCTGCATTGCAGGGGGTTGGACTAGATGACCCGTGGGGTCCCATTTCAAACTGCGATTCTAGGATGGGGGGGAACAGAATCCCCCCCCCAAAGCATCTTAGCCCTTTGTTGAGCCAGATGAGAACCGAGGGGGGGGGTGCAGGCAGGTGGGTGGGTGGGGGGCATTAAGTGCATCCGGCTGAGGCAACCTTCCTCCCCAAGGGAGAGACTGCCGTCCCATACGGGGCATTTGGGGAATGTCAGCGGGCGAGGAAGGGGCCACAGAAGCAGGAGGGTGGCGAGAGGGGCCCCCGCCCCCACTGTGGCCCCTGAGGGGGTGTCACCTAGCAGCCCAGCCCCCTGGGCTGGGAGAGCCAGTCCTAAAGTGCAAAGGGGCTGTGGTCTTGCGGGGGCCCCACTGGGGTCTGTCCTGTCTCCTCTCCCGTCCCTTTTGGCAGGAAGGAGGAAACGCGGACCCCAAAAGGCGTGGCTTCTCCGTCCGAGACGGGGCAGAGAGACCCATCTCTGCGGCCCAGTGCCCCTCTGGGCCGGACGGGAAGAGCAAAGTGCAAAATGGTTGGTGGGTTTGGAGGGGCTTGGCAGGGGGACGGGACACAAGATGACCCCCTTTCCCAAACGACAGCTCTGCCATTCTAAGCCCAGGCAGCCTGCAGGGGGTCAGCAGTAGTTGCCAGGCCCTCCTGGGTAAAAAGGGCAAAGCAGGAGGGCAGGGGGTTGGACTAGATGACCCCAGGGGTCCCTTCCAACTACAAGTCTACGATTCTACGAAAGCTGCCCAGCCCCATTGCTTTGGTCCCCAAGAGGGGGCTTGTCTTAGGAGGGCAGGGAGGGGAGAGTCCAGCATTGGCAAGGGAAGAAGCATGCTGGTGGCCTCGGCTGGTGCCCTCTCCCCACCTGGGGGGCTGGTTGGGGGGGACGGGGCAGGAGGAGCAAGGAGCACACCCGACAAAAGGCAACGATAGAAAAGCAGGCAGGAGCAGGGCAAGGGGCTCGGCGCATCCGAGTCTCCGGCCTCCCGGGGAAGTCACTTAGCTGCCAGTGGCCGCCCTCTGCCCCACGGCAAGCGCCGGCCCTAGAGCCGAGGTCGATCTATGGGTCAGCGGTAGCAGCCGTGCCGCTGGGCGGGAGCTGGCGGCCGCGGTGGTTGGATGGGTGCGCCTGGCGCTGCAGTTCACGTGCGGAGAGACGAGTGGAGCGGCGTTGGGCGGCAGGCGCTCCCTGCTGGCTCTCCGGGAGAGATGGGTGCGGAAAGGGGCAGGGGGGCTCTCAGGCGGGGCACAAACCTCCGGGCAACGGCCTCGGCCAGCTTCTCAGGAGTAAATGGTGATGACCTCCCGGCCGCCACCGCGCACCAGCAAGACCCGGTCCAGGTGCTCCGTCAAGACTTCCAGGAACTCCATGTCTGGGGGGGCAGTTAAGGAGCAGAGGGGCACCCAGGGCACAGAAGAGAAGCCCCCACCCTGGCCCTGGACCACCCTCCCCAGAAGAACCAGGGACCTGATTCTCCTCTGCCGTTTTGGGTTCTAAATGCACTTGTCCAGGTAGGAGCAACTTGGCCAGTTAGCCCTGGTGATCATTGGATGTCTACTGACTGGGGTTTTGTTTTTTTTCTTTTCTTTTTCCCAAAATGACCCCTGAATTTTATAATTTTATTGATATTGAAGGTCGGCGGTTTGAATCCCCGTGACTGAGCTCCCGTTGCTCGGTCTCTGCTCCTGCCCACCTAGCAGTTCAAAAGCACGTCAAAGTGCAAGTAGATAAATAGGTACCGCTCTGGCGGGAAGGTAAAGGGCGTTTCCATGCTCTGCTCTGGTTCGCCAGAAGCGGCTTAGTCCTGCTGGCCACATGACCCGGAAGCTGTACGCTGGCTCTCTTGGCCACTAAAGTGAGATGAGCGCCGCAACCCCAGAGTCAGCCACGACTGGACCTAATGGTCAGGGATTCCTTTACCTTTTACCTATGCTGTTTTTAAGTTGCATTTTAATTAATGTTTTATATTTTCTGTTAGCTGCCTTAGCCTGGTTTTTGAACCGGGAAGGGCAGAATATAAATAAAAAATTATTATTATTATTATTATTATTATTATTATTATTATTATTATTAAAAGGCAGAGCATCTGCAGTTTCCCTTCCTGTGTTGCCCTTGCCCCCCACAAAAGCCTCGCTCTCAGGTCGCCCCACAAATGCCCCTGCCCCCAGGTGCCCGGGGGGTCTCTGCCAGGGAAGGATACAGTTCTCGTCCCCCTTGCGGTTCCGGGGGGGCCCTGGCATGTTGAGCAGGACCAGCTTGGCGTCCTGGGACTTCTTCACGATGGCCTCGTTGAGGCGGATGGCGGTGTGCATCCGCCGGACGTTGGACTGGTTCCTGCGGAAGACGGCGGGGGCCTGGTCAGTTGGCTCCAGAGGCCTCCTTGGACCCCGCCCTGCCCGCCCGAGCCCAGCGTTGCCCTGCCTCACGACAGAGGTGGGGCGGGAGAAAAGCCCAGCCAGAGAGCCCCCCCCTGCTCCCCCCCCGCGACAGAGCAGAGCAGCCCCAAGCAAAGACTTACAGGGTCTCCCACTCCCTGGCAGCGTCAGGCAGAGGAAGGAGGAAGAGAGAGAGCTGGTCATTGACTACCTGGTGCCCCCTGCCAGGAGGCATGTCCGGCAAGCCCCTCCCTGGCACCAAGCCCCCTCCCCTCTGCCCAGCAGCCCCCCTGGTTCCCGGCACCCTCAGCGCCTCTCCAGCACCTGCCCAAGCGACGCCCCGGCAGGAGCAGAAGCGGGGCCCTCCTGCCCGGGGGGGCAGAGGCGCCGGGACTCACGGCTTCATGCTGAAGAAGTCCTTGATGCTCTCGGGGCTGACGGGACTCTTGCCCTTGTTCTTCTCGGCCAGCTTGTCCTTCGTCCAGGTGAGGTGCACCTTCTCCGGGGCGGCCTCTGGCTCCGCCTCCGCCTCCGTTTCGTCGCCCGGAGACGGGGAGCCGCTGGTGGCGTTTTTGTCGTGGATGAGCTGCACCTGTGGCAGAGGAGGAGGAGGGTGGGAGAGGTTGGGGCCAGGGCACGGACCCTCCGCAGCCCCGGTCAGGATCGAGGCCATGCCCCACAAATCTCTGCCTGGGTGGTCAGGGATGCTTTACTTGAGATTCAGGGCGCTCGGCTAGATGCCCCCCAGGGGTCCCCTCCCATGATTCCACCAGTGGACTGGGTTACCTTTGAGGTCCCTACTACTCTGATCGCTCTCTTTTTCAGGGCTGCAACCGTTTGGCACTTCATCAGGTTAACTGGAAATGGATTCATTGGGCAGATTCTTTATTTGTGGGATGTAACTTCACTGAAGCAGGAACAGTCATTTCCTGCTTGCCCAGAGCGGACACACAGGGAGATGTTGCTCCAGCCAGGAGGACTTCCTGTCACATCTGGTCTGGACTTCCTCCTCTTGTGTCTGACAGGCAGATGGGCGTGACTCTGGCAGACCCTGTAAAGGGGCTAGTCACCCAGCCATCTTTCTCTTGACTCTCTGGATTCCATCTCTTCTTTTTTTAAAAAATATTTTTTATGAATTTTCAATTAATAAAATTCCAGTTGATAGCAAATCAAATTTTGCCACATCATAAAACAAACAGTAAAGTCAGTTATGCAAAATTTGCAGAGGTTCTGGCTGTTGAGAGAAAGTTCTTTCACTTGTTCCTGCTTTCTTCTCTCTTGTTTTTCCAGTTTTATCATTCCGACATGAACCCATTGTCTTGATTCCATCTCTTCTTGATGCCTTTTTGCTGTCTGCTGGCTCTCAGCCAGGAGCACTTGGGCTCATCCCTCACAAGAGGATGAACCCCGCACCCTTCTCTGTAACTGGAACTAAAAGCTCAAGCCTGCCTTCAGGATCACACTGTGAACTGAATGTAAGTAAACCTCATCATTCGTTTTAAAGAAGACTGTTGTGTCGTTATTGTTTTTAAGAGGGAACTAAGGAGGATTTAAGTGACGCGGGTGGCGCTTTGGGTTAAACCACAGAGCCTAGGACTTGCCGATCAGAAGGTCGGCGGTTCGAATCCCTGCGATGGGGTGAGCTCCTGTTGCTTGGTCCCAGCTCCTGCCAACCTAGCAGTTCGAAAGCACACCAAAGTGCAAGTAGATAAATGGGTACCGCTACAGCGGGAAGGTAAACGGCGTTTCCGTGCGCTGCTCTGGTTTGCCAGAAGCGGCTTAGTCCTGCTGGCCACATGACCCGGAAGCTGTACGCCGGCTCCCTCAGCCAGTAAAGCGAGATGAGTGCCGCAACCCCAGAGTCGTCCGCAACCGGACCTAATGGTCAGGGGTCCCTTTACCTTTCACCTTAAGGGGGATATACCAGGAACAATCCAATCTGGACAAGCCAGACTGGATTGCTTAACTCTAATGATTCTTGCGAATCCATCAACTGACTTCCTGCTGTGTACAAGGGAATGTGCTCTGCTACCAGCTCACTAACCTGAGTGTGGAAGGACAATATTTAATCAATATATCCTGGACCCCCAGCGCCCCCCTGGGCAGCCTCACCTCTTCTTCCGGCTTCTCCTCGTTGTCTCCCACCTGCTCGTCGGGGACATTGAGGCGCAAGCGCGTGTTGGTGGGGTTCTTGCGCCGGATGGAGCCGCGTGATTCGTCCGTGATGCTCTGGATCTGGGGGGCAGAAGGGAGAGGAGAGGCCACTGGCAAGGGTGCTGCCCCCAGTGGGTGGTGCCAGGCTGGTGCCAGGCTCTGGCTGTGCGCCAGGTGTTTTATCTGCTAGACGTCCAACTCATCCTCAGGCTCCTTGTGGGCAAAGGCTGAGGTGCCAGTTATAAAGTGCATATAACATGCACAGGTTTTCTTCATATCACACCCCCCCCCGGTCTGAACACACCCTTAAAACGCCCTGAATCCCTTGTGAGAGATGCTTTAGGGTGGGACTCATTGCTGGCCAAGAGACACTGAGATCTGTGTAGTGAGAATTATAGCATATATCATATTTTTCACTCTATAAGACGCACCAGACCATAAGACGCACCTAGTTTTTGGAGGAGGAAAACAAGAAAAAAAATATTCTGAATCTCAGAAGCCAGAACAGCAAGAGGGATCGCTGCGCAGTGAAAGCAGCAATCCCTTTTGCTGTTCTGGCTTCTGGAATAGCTGCGCAGCCTGCATTCGCTCCATAAGACGCACACACTTCTCCCCTTACTTTTTAGGAGGGAAAAAGTGAGTCTTATAGAGCAAAAAATACGGTATGCTTTGTTCAACTATGGAACTCCCTCCCACAGGAAGCAAGGCTGGCCACCAGCTTGGATGCTTTTAAGAGAGGATGAGAGGCATCCATGGAGGATGAGAGGCTGGGGGGGGGGGGCTACTAGCCAGAAGGGCTCTGCTTGGTCTCCCCAGCTGGAAGCAGTGATGTTTCTAGAAGCCACAGGAGGGGAAGGTGTGTGGGCTATCTGTCTGGAATATAGTTGTTGTCAGAGTTGCTTCCAGATCCTAGCTCACAGAGGATCACGCTAGCCAGCGATCATTAAATAAAAGTCTTTATTGAGTTACGGTTTCCATTCTCAAGCTGCTGCGTGCAACCCTACGTCTAATGGTTAGATCGGCGAAGCTCCATCTGAGTCTCCGCCCCTTGTACACCAACTTAATATCCTAGCCTTGCTCCACCTTTTCCGCCTGACTGTTCTTCTCTGGGTCCCTCTGCCCCCCGGGGTCTCTTCCTTCCGGGATTCCTCTGACGCTGACGCTGACCCCCCTGACTCTTCTCCCTCCTTTCGGCGGGCTTTAGGACCTGGCTCCCTTTCCGGGCTGCCTACTGCGCCACCTTCCTGTGCATTTGAACTTGTCGCACGCGCCCAACCTTCCACCTTCCGTCTGACCGTTTCTTCGCTCCCCGATGGAGGTGTGGCCACTCCTGACTCGTGCCCTCCCCCCTGTTGTGAGCTGCCAGCGCTTGATCCCTGGCGCCCTTCCTCTTCCCTGCTCTCTGGCGGTGACGCTGGTCCCGATTTCCAACTGCTCCCCTCTGAGTCCCCTCTGGCTCTATCTTCCTGGGGTGTCCCCCTAGGCTCCCCCCTTGCCCTGGCCACTGGTGCTCCTTTCTGTGAATCTTCTGATTCACTGGAAAGACTCGGAGATCTCGGGTCGTCGTCATCACTCATCTTTTCTTCTGCCTCCTCCCCCTCGCTCTCTGTTTCCTCCCTTGCCCTTGCCTCTGCTCCTGAACCCCTGACAGTTGTGTTTCAAGGAGTTAGTGATCTCATCCTCTCTTGCAGCCACGCAGCTGAATCGGCTCTCTTCTCTCCCTCTTCCTATATGGGCAATCGATCCAGGAGATCTAGTGATCTGACATGGTTACCCTCCCTGCCTCTGTTTGCTCTCCCCCCCCCCCCATCTCTTGTTCAGCTCTTTGATGGCTGAGAACAGCCTTTAGTGCCCTAATCTGTGATAGTGCTGGGTACCTTCACCTTCTTGGATGTCGGACATTGTTTGGAGAAAGTGAGGCACTGGGAGAGGTGGCTAATGAATTATCTGCATGTGGCATGTCGGACAAGCCACACAAGCTAACAGGCTAGCTATCTATAAATCGGATGGTTTGGGTATAGTTATTAGAAGCTCCTGCATGGACTGATCGATCGCAGGGCCCTGCAAACTGAGGCTACCTGGGGGAGTCCCTTCGCCACTTCTTGAGGTCTTCCCAGTGGCAGATTGAGGTGCTTGCTTGGTATGTATATATTGCTTGCTGTTTAGAATAAAAACATTCAATCTTCTCACTCACTCGCGTTTTGTGTTCCTTCTGAATCTCATTTCAAAAGAACTGCCTTGCATTTGGCAAGATGCCCCTGTGATCAAATCCTGCTTGTGGGTTTCCCAGAATGAGCCCCCGGTTGGCCCCTGTGAGACGAGGGCAGGTGCAGATCGGACCCAGTTCTAATGCGCATGGAGGAATCGCTGCGAGAGAGCAAGACTCTCCTCCCAGCCTCTCTGCCCAGGCCCTTCTTCAGGCAGGGCAGATTTCTCCCTTTGCCCTTGCACGAGACCTCGCAGCGCTTCCCAGCCCATAAGTGGGAGGGGTATTGCGGCCCACCAGCCCCACGGCCCCTTACCTCGCGCTCCCTCTCCGTCTTGGTGAGGTGCATCTGCTTGAGGATCTGGGAGCGCTGCTCCATCACCAAGGTCTTCTCGTAGGTGTAGGCGGAGATGTCGCTCTCGTGCTGCGGGAGAGGGAGAGGGTGGGACATGGGGACTCCCCAATGAGGACACGACGCTGGACTAGACGGGCTCCTGGCCGGATCCAGCAGCCAGCTCCTCTGACGGCCTTACCATCTCCACCACTTCCACCTCGGCTGTGATGCGCAGGTGGTACAGGAAAGTCGTCAGGTCCTTCTTCATCTGGATGCTGTTGTCGTCCATCTGGGCCACGGTGAAGATCCGCATCTTGCACTTGCGCCAAACCTATGTGGGAGGAAAAGAGGCGGTGGAAACACTGAGCCAGCGCACAGCCGGCCCTGCCCAGCTCAGGGGACTCATTCCTGGGACAAGGCCTGGCAGACGATGGAAGCAACAGGAAATACCAACGATAAAGACTAGGACTAGCTGCCTGAGAAACAGTTTCTATCCAAATGTGATTTTGGTTTTAAACGCAGTGTAAGGTAGTCTCTAAAAGGGACGCGGGTGGCGCTGTGGGTTAAACCACAGAGCCTAGGACTTGACGATCAGAAGGTCGGCGGTTCAAATCCCCGCGACAGGGTGAGCTCCCGTTGCTCGGTCCCTGCTCCTGCTCACCTAGCAGTTCGAAAGCACGTCAAAGTGCAAGTAGATAAATAGGTACCGCTCCGGCGGGAAGGTAAACGGCGTTTCCGTGCGCTGCTCTGGGCTTAGTCCTGCTGGCCACATGACCCGGAAGCTGTACACCTGCTCCCTCGGCCAATAAAGCGAGATGAGCGCCGCAACCCCAGAGTCGTCCGTGACTGGTCCTAATGGTCAGGGGTCCCTTTACCTTTAAGGTAGTCTCTATGGGAGTATATTGTATTTAATTATGGGGTATCAGAGTTTTTAGGGGGCTAACCAGGCTGGGATAGCTGGGATAGCAGGCTGGTTGGGTTTTGAATGTCTGGTGTAGATTTTTCAATTTCATTGTTCTGTATGGGACAATGACAATAAAGACTATTGTATCGATAGAAGAGTGGCAGATGAAGATGATGGACTATGCAGAACTGGAGAAGCTGACCGGGAAAATCTGAAACCAGCATGATCAAGCTTTCCAAAAAGACTGGAGTAAATTTGTACAATATTTGAAGGATCACCGTAAGCAATTAAAAACACGAGCAGGGTTGTAAGAAGTAATGACAATGATTATTACCTTTTTTACATTTACTTAAAAACTGAGATAAGTTGAATGAGAAAAACGTAAAATGGAAGATGTATAACTGCTATGATATAAAGATGAACTTTGAAAGCCATGAGGGGGGCGGGAGGGAAGTTGATGGGCTCATATGAGCAAAAAGTAGAGTGGACAATAAGAATGCGTCTAAATATTAAAAATGGAAACACAATAAAAATATTATTAAAAAGAACATGGGCCCCTTCCTCCCCAGCAGCCGCCAGAAGAGACTGGAGCTACAATACAGCCATTTGAGTGGTCGCTAAGAGAGTGGATTTGCTGTTGGGTGTCCTTGCTGAGGACTCTGCCCTTCCTCGTAGAAGCATAGAACGGCAGAGTTGGGAGGGTCCCAAGGGATCATCTAGTCCAGCTGTCCTGGACTGGTTGGATGCAGAGGAACAGTGGGAGGAACCCCCAAGGGGAACCCCCAAGGGAAGAAGGCCCAGAGCCCGGAGGTGGGGGTGGGACAACAACAAGGGGTCAGAGGGAGAAGAAGGAGCAGACGGGGAGGAGGAGATGTCGGAAGCAGAAGAAGCAACAGGGCTTAGTGAGCAGGAAGAATCAGAGGCAGAGAGAAGTCCAGAACCAGAGGCAGAAGCTGAAGCAGGAGAGGAGGGCCAGACATGAGTCCGGCTGGTGAAGAATCACAGGTCTCTCCCCCTCCTGCTGCCATGAGCTCCCCTCCCCACTGGTCTCCCAGAACCAGAGGAGGAATGAAGAGGGTGGAGGAGAGGTTGTCGGCATGCAGGCACAGCCTCAGATTGCAGGGGGAAACCCTGGAGAAAAGGGGGAAGGTGGGGGTCTTTGATCTCAACAGCTGATTTCCATGGAGTAAGACCACCGAGAACAAGCTGTTCTTCTCATGAGGCCTGACACTCAACCAAGTCAAGATCGTGTTTTTGCTAATACAGTGGTACCTCTGGTTGCAGAAGGGATCCGTTCCAGAGGTCTGGCCGGATCCTGAGGTTTTCGCAACCGGAGAGACCGCTTCTGCACGCACGCGCAGGGTGGAACAGCACTTCTGTGCAAAGCGGTCTACTGCTTCTGCGCATGTGGCAAAAACCTGGAAATATACTTCCAGGTTTGCCATTTATGTATCCCAAAGTTTACGTAACCGGAGGGATACGTAAACAGAGGCACGACTGTAAAGAGTTAGCTCCATCTTTAAACTGTGTGATTACCAACTGGCACCCTCCTGTGGCACCGACCCCCTGCAGTGCAGGGATCTCAGCTCAACACCCCCTGGCGTCTCCCCGGATACCTTGTGTTGACGCAGCAGGAAGGGCAGCAGCATCAGCATCCCTCCGTCGTGCACGATCCACCAGACGTCGATGTGGCCCTCCGAGAAGCGTTCCGAGTTGGCCGGGAACATGGCCAGGTTCTTGGCCACCAGCAGCGCCATGTGCCCAGCGGTGGTCTCTCGCACGAGCTCTGTGGGGCGCAGGCAGGGGAGAGAAGTGTCACCCACAAGAGGCGGGCACAGGACCCCTTGGGATGAGGGGGGCAGGAACTGGAGCCACAGAGGAGAGGGTGGACAGAGAACCAGTGCTCGAAATT